>NC_056747.1:730544459-730661959 GCF_019279795.1 Protopterus annectens
GGTCAAAGTGTAAATAAACTACTGTCTGCACATAATGGGTGGGGTGGGGGTGGGGCTACAAAACGAAACAGAGAGAGGAAGTCTTGCAAGCAGTACACAAAATGCAAAACACTTATTATATTGATACACAAGGTCCCGCTACTCTAGTAATTTTCTTTAAAAGACTGTAATAACACTCAAAGTGCTTCTTTTGTGCTAAAGTCATGAGGCATGCTATTTCATCACTTTCACAATATGAAAATTACATGTCTCCCAAGAAATGACTTGCTGATTATAAACACTAGACAACACTTTCTGCATTGCAGTACTGCAAAATCATGCAAACTCAATGACCTACATTTCCAATCATAACAGACTGAAGCACACAGCCCATCCAAAATCTAATGTTTGTGTCATCGGCTTTTCCCAGTTAGGGGTCGCCACAGCGGAACTCCGGTTCGTATTTTAGGAAAAAAACATTTGAGGCAAATAGAGTTAAACAGTAACTTCAAAGTAAAACTTTTAAAAGGAAATGTTGAACAGTTGAAAAGCGACAGCTATGTAAAGCTTTTGACCCACCACCATAAAAAAAAATGTTGATAGAAGAGTAAGCTATCCCCTTGTGTTTTCTGCTTGCAGAATCCAGGAATTTCATCATCTCCACTATAAATTAAGGCAATCCCACAACACCTCCAAACCTGGGCTACAAAACATTAAATTATGTTATAATTCAGTGTCACGAACAAGGCAGCATGGCAGTTCAAACTAAAGTTAACTACAAAGGTCAGTCAACAGAATCATATTTATTAAAGCAGTAAGCGGTCAGCTTTTTCAGCTGGGTTACAATCTTAGGCCATTTTATTCAGTTATAGTCAGTCCCAAGCCATGCTGATTAAAGCACACCAAGTCAAATATGCAAGAAGGGGCATCATTTCCACCCTCTGTGCAAAGGAAATATACCTGTTCCTTCATTTGATGCTATGGTCTCTGCAAGCTCTTTAGCTTGCTCTAATCCCGATATATTTTCTTCAATCTTACCATCTTCAGGCTCAGATCTTCCCAAATTTTCACTTTCTGCAAC
This sequence comes from Protopterus annectens, assembly GCF_019279795.1. NCBI lineage: Eukaryota > Metazoa > Chordata > Ceratodontiformes > Protopteridae > Protopterus > Protopterus annectens. The sequence continues at coordinate 730,545,520 of NC_056747.1, forward strand.
ATCCGTTGTTGCAGAAAGACCATTCTCCATAACATCTGGGTTGTCTAGTTTATTGGCCTTTTGTTGAATGAGTTGCAAGGCAGCCAGCTTCATAAATAGTAGATACCTTCAGAAAGGAAGGGAAAAAAAAATCTATTAGCATTTCCAAAGAATCTGGATCTTTGAATATAGCTGAGTTGTCAAGTTGCTTGCCTGTGGATTACAGAACATTTTTTTCTCTAAAACGCAGACTCAAAATCTAGTGCAGGCCAGCAATGGACAAAAGTCAGTTGAAAAGTTTTTCACTAGCCAAAGAGAGCAAATTGTTGAAGTCCCCATGCAGCCCTGAGTGGGCAGGTGTACACATCACAAACTCAGTCTGTATTTAACAATATCCTTAAGCCACAGTCTTATGAAATATCTAAGACTAGATGAGCTCAGACAATAAATATCTGGACATTAATATGCTGGACAATTTTTTAGCAAATCTGAGGCACACTAGTAGTGAAATGTGATTATTCATAAAAACAGTGTAAACAAACACTCTAATGCAAGACACAGCCCACTCACAGCCCTGTCTACTGAAGAAGCAGCGGCTAGCCAAGTCAGCACCTTCCAGTTCCTCACTAAAGATGCCTTGCATCTGTCATATCATATATTCTCAAATTCTCACAATGCTTCAGAAATTGGTACCTCCCTAGGGACTCTGCCTCCAGGAGTCTATCAAACACTCCATTAAAAACACCACACATACACCCAAAATCCTCTCATCAAATTGTCATGTAGTGCTCTCTTTTCTTTTACAGCTCCTTTTCTTAAAAATCCTACTCTTCTGGACAATGTAAATGCCACTGAGGTAGCTCAAGTTTCTGTCTTTCTATTTTTTACAAGTCTGTTACTGCTTTCCTTACTTCAGAGTATAAATAAATTAAAGTCAGATTCTGCACATACAAGTGTGAATGCAAACTGCACACTATGGACTGTCCTGTCCCATTTATACACTTGTATAAATGGGGTATAAAAACTCAAACACAAAACAACAAATGTTGTCTCTGGCTATTTACATACAGGAATAGCTACTTCCCTTTTTTTGCCGAATTATGAATACTATGCATCAGTCTTCACCCTTATATTAAGATTTCTAAGAACACCCTGAAGCACAACTTTTCAAAAGACACAAAGACAACAGTAAACTATAACTGAAAGCAATAAATAAAAATTCAGTCAAAAGCCCACGCACCCAGTTAAATAGGTAGATTTGTAACTGCTTCAGATTTTATTTAATGCAGTCCATCAGACACATTAGGTGTCTGAAATTTCTTACTAACACTTTAGAGGAATGCCTAATTTGTGCAGAAAATACTACAATAATGAAGTCCATAAAAAGTACAAACAAAATGATCTTAAGGGAAAAAAAAGTTAAGTACTTACTATAATGATAGATCTGTGTCATTTGCTTCAGTCCTTCCTCAATAGGTAAGCCTTAGAATTTCACTTCAGATCAGTCTTTGGCCATTTTGAATCATAATCTCAGTCTCCTCCCCTTACCTAGAACCCTCCGCAAAACATTACCTCAGATTGAGTCTGCTCAAAGAAGGTACAATTGAACGACCATTAGAATAGGTTAAACTCGTCATACCAAAATAAAGGAATAAAGAATTCCATAACTAGGCATGGGGTCAGGTGGGAGGGGAATTAAAGAGAGAAGACGACAACCCAAATCTATCGTTATGGTAAGTACATCACGTTCATATCTGATGATGTCTCTTCCACCCATTCCTCAGATGGTATGGAATTCCCCAGGTAATATAACCTTTGGGTGGTTTCATAGAAGGATATTCCGGAGGACAGCTGAATCCAAGGCTACCCCTGCCTAAGAAGTAAATCCAGTTTATAACAGGATATGAAGGTACAAACATTGAATCAAGTGGCAGCTGCAAAAATGTTATCAATAGATGTTCTGGAAAAGAAAGCAGCAGAGGTTGCCGCAGATCCACTACAGTGTCTTTGATGGGTTTAGGCAAGGCCAAATCTTTTTCTTTGTATACACAAGTAATACAAGCAGACAATCATTTTGATAAAAGCTACTTTAGAAACCCTGTGACCCAGCTTATATGCAGAAGATGAGACAAAAAAATTCATCAGTATGAAGGTTGTAAAAACTTGGCTGACTATGAACATTCAACAAATGTAACATGCAGTCTCCTTTATTAGAAAACATCAGAAGAAAACTAGAAGACTGATGTTCTGATTTAAAGACATCTCACTAACTACCTTTAGTAAGACGGAAGGATTGGTTCATAAGGAAACCATGTCTTTATGAAAAATAATGCAAGGAGTTTTACAGGAAAGAACATGGAGTTTTGATATCCTTCTGGCAGAAGTAAATGCCACCAAAAATAAGAGTTTTCCAGATTATAAACTGGTGATCTAGCTTAGCTGCAGGTTTGTACAGAGGTCTAGTTAAGGCTGAAGTAAAACAGTAATGTTCCAAGGAGAGTAGGAACTGTTAAGAGAAGCTCTGAGAAGACAAGTACCCCTCAAAAAGGCTTTAAATAACCAGAAAAAGGCAACTGGAGAGCGATTCTCTCCAATGTAAAAGTTCAATACAGCAGTAAACTGAAAGTTGATAGCAGAGTAGCTGGCCTCATTTTGAAGACAGAGACTAGAAAATCTAGAACTGTGGGAAAAAATGCTGTAAATGGGTCTAAATTCCTTGACAAGCCCAAACAGAGAACCTTTTTCATCTTCTTTTGTATATCTTCCTGGTAGAAGGTCACTGAAATGAAGAATATGGACTACTCAGGAAAAAAGCCTGGACTGTCTAGCCATCACTGGAAGTGGAGAAACCAAGTGGTTAATTTGTGGGCTTAAATGCCCAGGACAGTCGAGCTGAATTGGTAAGAAATGAGAACAAGACTGGGATCCCGCACCCGCTAAGGGCATTTCAAATAGGGCCACAGGTAGGGGAACCACACTTATCAATGCCAAAACAGGCAATGTGGATCTCAATGACCTTACTGTTTTATGAAGAAATTTTGGAATGAGAGAATTCTGAGGAAAAAAGTATAAAGGAGACTGGAGGCCAAACTTGGATCAGTGTGACCCTTAGTGACTCCCCCTCTGGAGGGTATCAGAGCAAAGAACAGGTTACATTTGTTGAAGAGGGATAGGCAAAAAGATTGCAGCAAGGCTGGCTTCAGTGGTAGAAGATATCTGCTCTGCCACCTTTTGATTGAGGGACCACTAGTGAGGCAGGAGGATAGATTTGCTCAAGCTGTTTGCTAGAACACTGGGATTTCACCAGAATGCGCACTGTTACATGAAAGGGATTGGAAGATATTATCCACTGTCAAACCCTCATGGCTTCTCAGTATAACAGGCAAGAACCCTACTTGTTGAGGTACCAGACTACCAACATGTTGTTGGTCTGGAGATGCACCAGTCCTCGACAGAGGGATTCCTGAATGGCTTGGAATGCTAGAAGAACTACCATCATCTACAGAATGATATGGAGATGGACCTTGGGAGGGGGACCACATGTCTTGGACTGTTTTTCCCTTGTAGTGCCCTCCACCCCTACTGGGAAGCATCTATGTTCACTGTGGCTTTGTGTGGGGGAAAGAAACAGGTGACCTTGTATTACCATAGCAGATTTGAGCCACCAAATGCGAATCCTGCAAACGTTTGTCTGATGTACCCTAAAAGACATTAGCTGATGACTGGTGGACCACTGAACTAAAAGGGTTCAATGAAGTACTCGTGTGGTACCTTGCAAGATGGACCAGAGTGACGGACACAGCAACTTGAACCCAGCAAATGAAGAACCTTCCTCATTATTGGTTCCTGGGGGGAGGAGGACACGGGAACAACTTGACTGTGGTTGTAAAGAGTGAATAACCTGTTCTAAGGAAGTTTTGCTACCTGAGAAAGAGTCAAAGTGGGTTCCAATGAATTCTATCACTTGTACAGGATGGAATTTGACTGGGCTGGATTTACTGTGATGCCCAACATTGAGCAAAGTTGGAGCAAGGAGTCTCTTGCTTTGAGTAGGTGCCTGGTAGGGGTGGAAATGAGCCAGTCGTTCAGATACAGAACACCTGGAACCCTTGCAGTCTAAGGTAAGCTATGACTACTATTATGTATTTGGTGAAGAACTAGGGGGGGGTGTGTGGATGGAAACGGCAGGGCTATAAATTGGAAGTAACTGGCTGCCTGCCAATCTACAATAAACCTTCTAGATCTCCTCTCCATCTTGATGTGGTAGTATGCATCATTTAGGCCCACGCAGCACATCCAATTGTTCACTATCAGTAGAGAGAGAATGGACTGAACCATGACCATTTGAAACTTTTGACCGTTTGAGGTAACTGAGGTTCCCAGCCTTTTTTGGCACCAAAAAGAATCTTTAAGTTCCAGATTCTAACTGTTCTGATGGGACCTCTGGAGTGACCCACTTCTTTAGCAGCTTTTGCATTAATCTGAGTACTGTTGGTCTTTGAGAGGGTGGAACATTTGGTAACTTTTTTGAATATGGGGGATGAAATAAAAAGGGAATGCTATAGCCTCTAGCCATTATCCTCAGCACTCTAAGTTCTCCAAGTCTTTTGGGTTTCCAATAACTATGACGGGAATGGACCCTATTCCTAAGTCAAAGTATGACGAAAGTTCAAGAAATTAGTAGTGTTTCAATCTTTGATGTTACCCAGAAGTGCTCTGTGCAGCACCCGCTATGTGCCCATTAATGACTCCTCCTGAAATTTGTATGGAGTTACATGCATCAGTAACATATCTAAGTATGACTATAAGTTCTTTTTTACATGACCCATTGCTCCTACTACTACTGAAACTGTCTGGGTATCTTTCTTCCACATTACCCTCGTTTCTGCCTGCAAATCCTAGTATTTTATGGCTTTGTCTCTCTCTGTACACAAGACACTGTAGTCACTACTGGGTGTAGCAATTTCAGTGATCAATGCTACTTTTGTCTTCTTTTCATGGACTACTATATCTGCTTTTCTAGCATATATTTTTGAACTGTTGGTAATGGATAATCCCATATGATATAAACTTCATCATTTTCTATGTTTTATGGCTCATGTTTCCAGTGTTTTTCAGCTATTTCAATATTATAATGTTTACATAAATCCCCAATGCAACAGTGACATTATTATGCCTTTCAGTATACAGTCTTTCTGCCATAAGTATATCACAACCAGCAGCAAGATGTGAGACTGTTTCCAATTCTGTTTCACAAGACCTGTACTTGTCTGTTTCTCCCACAGGTTCAATGGACTTTGCAAACTAACATGCGTGTAAGTCCACTATCTTGAGCTGCAAATATTAACCTTTAATTTTTTAGTTTAAATTCACCTCTCCTTAACCATTCCTGTGTTTGATCCTGATCAACATGAGACTGTTCCAGGAGTTTTCTATACTTGCAACAACATTTATGCATTTTCCACATTTCTTGCCTTCTTGTCTGATCCTTCTCCTTATATTCTTTTGTTTTTTGGCACAATTCAGTGGCTGCCTGACTTTTACCTGCTACTGGTTTGGTTTCCATTCCCGTCTGACACCAATATGCTTCTGCTGAACTAAGAAGGGGAAGTCATCTTAGACTTGTTCTCCTCATGTTTTAGAACTTTCACTACATTTGGGTCTTGTGAGGTCAGCAGATATGTATGCAGTCCCACAACTACTGATCTATACATGCAATCAATTTCAAGGAGGCCCATACTTCCTTCAGAACGGGGAATATAATCTTGGTATGCACTGATCTTTATAAAACATTTGATGAGCATGAAGCATCCTTCTTGTTTTCCTGTCCAACCTATCCAGCACCTTTTGGGGCCAGTAACTCACTCTAAAACTAAGTTAAGACAGACAAATTGGTTTATAGCTTAGACTTTGTTCCTAGATGTCAACGATGTTAACAGCATTAGTTTTAGAGTTTTAGTCTTCTAAAACATTCCTTACAGAGTTTTATTAACATTTGTTCATGTTTTATTGTTGATCCTTCATCAATTTCCAAATATTTATGCACTCCCTCTTGCTCATATTCTCTTGTATCATATTCCTGTCCCAAACTGTTTTCCTGGTGCTGCAGCTTTCCTGCTTTAAAGGTTGCTTTTGCACATTTATTAAGACCAAATGACATTCTTATCTGAAAAAGGTTTTGACCACTTGCAGTTGTGCTTTTAGTTCCTCATCTGATGTGCTATATATACAGTTTTAAATCATTTACAAAAATAAGTTAGGAAGTCTTTACACTGTTTTCTGGGAGCCAAATTGTAGCCATGACCTAATCTGTCAAGTACACAACATAATGGGCAAGACAAACAGCAGTGGTGACAGAGTCACCCTGGAATATTCCCCTTAGATTTTTTATCCCCAGAATAATAGAAATTTGTCTTTTATCATGACTTACCTGTAAAGTGGTTTGCCACTGTTCATGATCGCTGTAATGTAATCGATCAGTGTAGCATATTTAAACACTCTTATCCATGAATTTGGGATACTGTCAAACGCTTTTTTGTAGTCTATCCATGCCATACTTAAGATTCTTCCCCTTTTTACAGTTCTCCATTATGATTTTAACACCAAATGATCCTTTGTTCCATATGACTTTCTTTTATTACCCTTTTGTTCTATTGCCATGATTGAATTTTCTTCTAAATGACTATAAACTCTGTTGGCATTAAATTCCAGTGTATAATTTATACATCGTTATAAGGCATTACTTTATTATAGTTTTTAGGATAGCCTGCAGGGTTACTCTTAAGTAGGAGTATTGTTTTTCCTGTTGCTAACCAGGCAGGTGTCTGTTCAGGGTATGCACATAAATAGTTCTTACTCGCTGCAATATCTTCATGTAAAGATGTTAATACTTTTAGTTTTAGAAAGAAGCTGGGTACTGCACCTGGGCCTGGGATTTTCCAATTAGGAGCTTTTCTTAACTTTACAAAAAGGTGTGCACTGGACCAACCACAGCAAGACCAAATGCTTTAATAATAAGGTTAGTGCTTTCATGCCATATACAGCACTTCAGAGTATTAAAAACACAAACTAATTCAATCTTTTGAATACATTCATTAAGATCACATGATTAAAAAACAACCAATAGTGAAAACTTCCTGCTAACATAATTTAATATCGCATTAATACATAGCCTAAAACTCATTCATCAAAAAAATCAAAAAGAAACCCCTCCCAAACAAAAACAATAACTTAATCATTTAAGCTACAAGCTTTCAGGAAAGGTCTCAAAGGAACCTAGCCATTGAGGCCAGGGTATTTGTCAACCTGTAACCTGATAATCCACCAGATTTCATTTTGTTCTGTGATATTCCTTAAATCTCCAAGCCATATACTTTCTTGATTTTGACATTTCACATTCCTTTAAATTTAAAGGTATAGAATGCCTGCAAGATAATATGCAGCTTGGAGATTTAAGGAACATCACATAACATGAAATCTGGAGGATTATCAGGTTATAGACTGGGAAATACCCTGCCTTCAATGGCAAGATTCCTTTGAGAACTTTCTTGAATGCTTGTAGTTTAAGTGATTAAGTTATTGTTGTGGTTTTTATGTGGAAGAGAGGTTTCTTTTTGCTATGTATTATTATGTTAGTAGGAAATTTTACTATTGGTTGGTTTTAATATGATTTTAATGAATGTATTCAAAAGATTAAATTAGTGTTGTGTTTTTAATGGTCTGAAGAAGTGCCGTACATGGTATGAAAGCACTAATCTTATTATTAAAGCATTTTGTCTTGTCGTGGTTAGTCTTGTGTACTCCTTTTTGTATATTTAATTTTTGTTGATATAAGGACCATTTCTCCAGCGCGGAATTTTTCTGTTTGCTTTTCTTAACTTTGTTTCAATCTCTCTGGCCGTTACTTCATCCCATTTCATATCCTGTACATTTGAACTTGTTATTCTTTCGTTTACTTATTTCCATTTAGCATTTTTGTTACATTTCACAGGATCGTAATAGATATTTCTCCAAAATGTATCCATTTCTTCTTTTTTCTGGTGGTGTTTCCAATTCCTTTTGCCTTGTTTCACAATTCTCTATAAAACTTTTTTGGGTCATCAATAAATTGCTTAGTTTGTACTTTTCCTTTATATTTATCTGCATTTTTTTAAAGTTTTTTTTGCCTGTGCTGATATTTTTAGTTTATTGTCTGCAATAGTGCACAATAGATCCGTATCTGTTCTGATACTGTGTACTGCTTTTATCAAGTCAGTCTGAGTATTTTTGTTGATCTGTTTCTTCTTCTGTACTCTAACAGTGATGCTTCTGGTCTTGCTTTATAGTTTTCACTATAATACTTCCATGCTGGCATTTGATTTCTCCCCTTCCTTTCTCTTACTGCCCTGTATTTCTGTGGTAAGACTGTTACTAATTTAACTGCACAGTAATATATCCTATTTACTTGTTATATCACATTAATTTCTATCAACAGCCCTAATTACTGTATTCATTTATTTTATCACACTTCTAACTTTTTGGGTTTTATTGACGTCCTGTAGTCCATTTCTTTCATCGATCTTAATATGTCTCTCCATCACTATTAAATCATGCAACTCTTCTCTTAGATCATTTTCTTCTAAACTGAGGGCACATTCTTTATTCTCCATTTCCTGCAGGCATTCTACAGAAAGTTCCAGAGCATCTTCCTGTGGCACATTCTCTTCCGTTTCATCCTGCATCATCCGTTGCTTTTTCATGTGGGAACTCTCTGACCTATCACTCCACAACACTGACTTGTGGCAGAGTTGCCAGTTTCCTACTCCTTTCCTTGCTGTGCAACTTCAATCTAACTTTTGTACTGGTTTCCTATGGAAGGCTCCAAAGTATCGTCATAGGACAACTGATCAGATGGTTCCCCCTCCACTGGTGTCTCCTTAATTTGGGAATCCATTGTTCTGTCCTGCTGTGGTGTTACAACAGATTTTCTACACTAAATCCTTCACTTCACAGTTAATCTATAACCTCAGTTTCTATTTCTTTAACTTCTCTATTACTGATCCTCTTTTCTACTTTTCCTCTTTGTTTTCTTATTTTTTATATTGCAAAATTTTCCATATCTGGATACCTCTGCCTGTATTTCTTTTCAAGTATATTTGATGCTGCTATTTTTGAATTGATTAGTTTTGCTTTCTCCTTTGCATAAATATGGCACCATATTAAATCGCTTTCTTTCCCATGTCCATATTTCTTCTTCAAATTTCTCCTGATCCTCCGGTTTCTCCTTACTTGGGGGACTCGTTCCATAATGTTATGATATTCCCAGTGTTAGACTTTCTACACTAAATCCTTCACTTCCAGGTATTCCATAACTTCCAACTTCTAGTTTTTAATGACTATTTTACTACACTTCTGTTCTACAATGGGGGGGGGGGGGGGCATCCTCACTCTGAGCCTAGCCTAGCCCCATTGTAGGAATGTTTCAGTGTCTTGAGGATTCTACACTGTCATTTTCTCCAGTTCTGGGCACTTCTTTTATTTTGGGACTTGTGCACCCAGCTATCTTTTTTACTTTTTTAACCTACTTCTGTCCATGATATACTGACTGTATTTTATATAGCATGCATCAGTGTCACCTTGGTGAGATTTTGTGAAAAACAAGGTCCACCTTATGAGGGTACTCACCAAGAATTGTGGAGGAATTCAATTCCAGCAATACTACTTTCCTTTGCTTGCTGATTTAGCATCTCTCCATCTGGACCCCTACAATGCTTACTTGATATTAGGACAGATAATTATTATGGGAGATTTCAAAACAGAATGGAAACGGTCCATAAACAAATCTATCTACCCCTTAAGTCAAACTCTATGGTTTTGCTCAACTTATTAATCTATGAGGAAAGGCCACACCACTGGAGTCACAAACACAAAGTACTTGCATGCACTATGTTTAGTATATTGCCACGTTAATGGCTTGATTTTAAGTATGATCTCACTAGTGATATGCCAACTCAATACATTCCTGAATTGAGCACTAGTGTGCATAGTACACGAGTACCATATACAGTTGTGGCAGAAACACGAATGTTTGTCTACAAGATGTGCACCAAGTTATCACAGTAAAGACACGTGCACCACAGTCGAACTTCGGGGGTGGGTGGGTGGGGCATCCATTAGACAGTACAAGGGGCAATGGCATAAGCAATATTCTACATACACCTTCCACATTGTGGAGTCAGTGTATGTAGTCATCTGTAGTCACAGGGAAGAGCAGTACAGAAAAAAGTGTTTTAGCTCATTGCCTACAATAATTTGTATATATGTTAATAGGGGAATCCACTTAACTGACTGCTTCCATTGGTGGGAGCTCAACCCTATCAGAGTGTGTGTGTGAGTTTGAGAGTGTGTGTGTGTGTGTGTGTGTGTGTGTGTGTGTGTGTGTGTGTGTGTGTGTGTGTGTGTGAGTGTGTGTGAGAGTTTGAGAGTGTGTGTGTGTGTGTGAGTTTGAGAGTGTGTGTGTGTGTGTGTGTGTGTGTGTGAGTTTGAGAGTGTGTGTGTGTGTGTGTGTGTGTGTGTGTGAGTTTGAGAGTGTGTGTGTGTGTGTGTGAGTTTGAGAGTGTGTGTGTGTGTGTGTTTGAGAGTGTGTGTGTGTGTGTGTTTGCGAGTGTGTGTGTGTGTGTGTGTGTGTGTGTGTGTGTGTGTGAGTGTGTTTGAGAGTGTGTGTGTGTGTTTGAGAGTGTGTGTGTGTGTGTGTGTGTGTGTGTGTGTGTGTGTGTGTGTGTGAGTTTGCGAGTGTGTGTGTGTGTGTGAGTTTGCGAGTGTGTGTGTGTGTGAGTTTGCGAGTGTGTGTGTGTGAGTGTGAGTTTGAGTGTGTGTGTGTGTGTGTGTGTGTGTGTGTGTGAGTTTGAGAGTGTGTGTGTGTGTGTGAGTTTGAGAGTGTGTGTGTGTGTGTGAGTTTGAGAGTGAGTGTGTGTGTGTGAGTTTGTGAGTGTGTGTGTGTGTGTGTGAGTTTGTGAGTGTGTGTGTGTGATTGTGTGTGTGTGAGTTTGAGTGTGTGTGTGTGTGTGAGTTTGCAGTGTGTGTGTGTGTGAGTTTGCGAGTGTGTGTGTGTGAGTGTGTGTGGGTGTGTGTGCGAGAGTGTGTGGGTGTGTGTGTGTGTGTGAGTTTGGAGTGTGTGTGTGTGTGTGAGTTTGCAAGTGTGTGTGTGTGAGTTTGCAAGTGTGTGTGTGTGTGTGAGTGTGTGTGTGTGTGAGAGTTTGCAAGTGTGTGTGTGTGAGAGTTTGCAAGTGTGTGTGTGTGTGAGTTTGCGAGTGTGTGTGTGTGTGAGTTTGCGAGTGTGTGTGTGTGTGAGTTTGCGAGTGTGTGTGTGTGTGTGAGTTTGCGAGACTGAGTGTGTGTGAGTTTGCGAGACTGAGTGTGTGTGAGTTTGCGAGACTGAGTGTGTGCGAGACTGAGTGTGTGCGAGACTGAGTGTGTGCGAGACTGAGTGTGTGCGAGACTGAGTGTGTGGGGTGTGTTTTTGTACTCGTACCAGATGCGTCATTACACTTTTACAAAGCATATTCAGTGTGTGCAGCCACAGTAAGCAATGTTACTACATTTAATCAGCTATGTAATGCTGGGCAATGCATTATCTTTTTGCTTGGTTACTGGGTGATTGGCTGGATTTTGTTTTGCCTTCTAATTCCACTGCTAGATGCCCATTTAAGCCCTGTATCTGATCCATACTGTAATCCAGGTTACACAGCTGTGTACCATTGTACATTCTTATTCCACTGTACAAGGTTATGTCTATGCATTACCACAGGCACAACTGGAGGGGAGGGGGAGCAGTTGGCCATGGTGCAAGGTGTTAGTGGACATGATCGACAGATACTGATCTGCAAGTACTGCAGTACCCATACAAATTTCATTACTCGCATTTCTGAATACCAATAAGGAAATTAATGCAGATACTGCTTTTGTGATCAGGACTGATGCACTTAGCATGTCATGTGTGGTATATATTGGATGATGTGGCTTGCTGCAGTGTAAAAAAAAACAAAACAAAAAAAAAATGTTACATTCTTACCATAAACGTTTCATCTGTTTTGTCTGTTTTCATTCTTCCTCAATCTGTGGGTTTTGGATCTGACTTGGCGCTTTCCAAAAACAAGATTTGATGCCCAAACTCCTCCTTTCCATCCCATAATGCCTCTGTCCCCAAGAATACCTCAGATCAAATTTGCTAAAAATTATACAGCCAAGATATCTATATAGATACAGAAGAAAAAGATTCAGGAGTTCAACCCAGGGGCTACAGGAACTACAGCTCCTGAGAGAGACAAATTCAGTCAGGTCTAGCCTGGCCCAGTCTGACATTACCCAGCTAACAAATGTTATAAATAAAAATAAATAAAGAGGCCAGGGGAAGGACGGTGAGGAAGTCAAGAAGAATGAATATAGACAACAGATGAAACATTATGTTAAGAACATAACTTCCTTATCTGATGCCATTTTCAGTTATTCCTCAACCTATGGGGTAGAGTCCCCAGCTACACAGAACCTAGGGTGACCCTTATGGAAGGATATTCTGAAGCACAGAGCCAGATATGGCTCTGTTCCTGGAAATGGTGTGTGGCTTGTAACGAGAAGTTAAAAGTACGGACCCTGACCAAGTTGCAGCTGCACAGATAGAGACATTCTCGAGAAAAAGGCTTGAGAAGTCACCACAGATCTCACTGAACGAGCTTTGACATGCCTCGGCAAGGGCATACCTTTTGATGAATAAACAAAGGAGATGCAATTTCACAACCATCTGGCCAGAGTAGGTGTACTAACTGCTGTGCCTTTCCTCACATCTGAAAGAGATATAAACAGCTGGCCAGATTTTCTGAAGGATTTTGTCCTGTCCAGATAAAAATAACTGCCTGGGAACATCCAGAACATGAAATGTGTATTCTCTAATGTTCTAGATATTGGGGAAGAAAACCGGGAGATGAATGGACTGACTGACACTGTCTTCTGTAGCCACTTTAGGCAAGTAGGATGGATTGGTCTGCAAGGAAACTCTCCTTATGGAAGATCAAGTAAGGTGGTTTAGCAGAGAGGGCTTGGAGCTCAGAAACTCTTTTCGCTGACGTAATGGCAACCAAAAAGGCTACTTTCCAGGAGAGAAACTTCAGGTCCACTTTAGCTGCTGGTTCAAAGGGAGGAAGAACCAAGGCTTGTAAAATCAAAGTAACCTCACAAGGAAGGGCTGAATCTTTTGTTTGGGGGACAGAGTAAAAAGGTGCCCCTGAGAAAACCCTACATAGCTTGGAAGAAGCTAAGGTAGCAGAGTTTTCCCCAATGTGGAAATACGAAATGGTTTCTAACTGGACCTTCACCATGGAATAACTGGCTCTGTTCTGTAACAGAAAGGCCAGGAAGTCTAAAATGACAGGAACAGGAGCCGTAAAACGATCTACTGCTGAGCCCAAATAGAGAACCTTTTCCATTTGCTCCTATATATCTTCCTATTAGAAGCTTTGTGAGCTGATATCAGGATCTGTCGGACTGGGGATGAAGGACTGGAAAGTCATGCCATCACTAAACTGGAGAAACCATGTGGTCAATTTTAAACCTTGAAGGTTCAGATGAGTCTGTCCCAAGGGGAGGGACAACAGGTCAGAGTCCATGGCAAACAAAGTAGATGAGATCAAAGAAAGTTGAACCAAACCTGGTGAGGCCAGAAAGAAGCAATGAGAATTACTTTGCTCTTCAACCAATGAGCTTTCTGAAGGAATTTGGGACTCGGGGATAATGGTGGAAATGCACAGAGTAGACCTGGAGGCCAAGAATGGGCTAGAACATCCCTGAGGAGTGATCAGGGCAAAGAACTTGCTGCAGTTGTTGAGGGGAGAGGGAAAAAGGTCACATCAAGGTTGACCCCACTTGTGGAAGATCATGTTTGCCACCAAATGGTTCCGAGATCACTCATGAGGCATCAGTACCATTCTACTGAGCCTGTCCACTAGAATGTTGGACTCCTCCAGAATATGTGTTGCACCTAGAAAGTGTTTGGTAGAGATCGCCCATTGCTGCACTCTCTTTACTTCTTGACACAGTGGGTAAAATCTGGTTCTCCCTTACTTGTTGATGTACCATACTATGGACATACTGTCCATCTGAATGGTAATGGTCCCCGGAGAAAGAAAGCTTGTAGTGCTTGCAACACCAGAAGAAAAGTTCTCATCTCCAGGACGTTGATATGCAAATTGGTCTCTTGAGACGCCCACGTGCCTTGGACAGTTTGTCCCAGAAAATGCCCCCCCCCACCCCCACCCCAACTGGGAGGCAGAGGAAGAATGAAGGGATGACCCTGGTAGACTTCAGCAGAAATCAGCCTCCAGAGAAAGAGACTTTGCATACCCTTGACAGCTTAATAGGGCAAGTCAGAGGATGCTGATGTAAAGACCATTGAACTAATACCATCCACTGTAGGACTTGCATGTGTAAGCGTGCTGTGGGTAGTAGCATTATTGTGGCAGTCATAAAACCAAGCGCTCTTAGAACTAGTTTCATTGGAGAAGATGGAATTGCTAGGAATTGAGAAACATGAAATCTTAGAGTGGACACCCTGTCTGGAGGTAGAAAGCCCATAGTCCTGGTTGTGTCCAAACAAGCTCCAATAAAGTCTATTATCTGAACAGGACTGAGCTGCAATTTTTGTGTGTTTACAGTTATGCCCAGAGTGGGAGCTAGTTGTAACTGGTAATCCCTGGCTTGAATGAGTAGATCCCTGGTTGAAGCGGTTAAGGGGCAGTCATTGAGATAAGGTAACACATGGAATCCCTGCAGTCTGAGATGAGCTGCAACTACAGCCTTGCATTTGGTGAACACACTGGGGGCTGTGGTGAGACCAAACGGAAGCAGTTGGAACTGTTAATGACTGGCACCCAGCCTGAAATGAAAATACCTTCTGAAGCGGCTCTCCATTTTGATATAGTAGTATGCATCCTTCAGGTCTACTGAACACATCCAGTCATCCATCTTCAGAAGAAGTAGAATGGATTGGATCGTGATCATCCTGAATTTTGAGTTTTCTACAGATTTGTTTAGGGATGTCAGATCTAAAACTGGCCTTGGGTCCCCTGTTTTCTTTAAGAACATTGAGTAGACGCCAGATCCGGCTTGGTCAGGCAGGACCTCCTGGATTACTTTTTTGGACCAGATTTGTAATTTCTAGTGCTGCTGCCTCCCTCTGACTGGGTGGCAAACCTGGGAGGTAAGTTTTCGGTTTGGGAAGATTTAAAAAGGGAATGGAGTATTCTCTGGGTACTATCCTTTGCACCAATTGATCACTTGTGATGGCTATCCAGGCTTCTGGGAGCAAGGATAAGTGAGCCCTCCGACTGCCTCCAGAGACAGTCTGGCAACCCTTCAGGAGCGGTGAAAGGGTCTGTCTGAGGAGAAATCCCGGGATCCTTAAATATGTAGACCCCCCCTGCCCTTGGGGCAGTCTTTGCCACTGTAACTGACCCCCCCCCCCCGCCTCTGGGGGAAAAGTTTCCCTGAGAATTCTGAATACGGCCTTGAAATTTCCTGAACCACAGTTTTTTTCTTCCATGCTGATTCCTGGAAAAGGAACTCTGTGGAGTGGAAAAACGGATTCCGATAGCAGACAAGGTGTTCTCATCCTTTTCACTGCTGGAGAGTGCGTGTCAGACCTGTGAGACACAACAGATACGAACCATCAAAGGGTGCATTGACAAATGATGCCTTGAAAGGTTTTGCAAAGTCACAGAGTCACATCCAGGCATGATGCCTAATGGCAGTGCCAGAACTGGTGGCCCTAGAGCTGCCTTCAGCCACATGGGCAATCAGCCTCATGGACGAATTAGAAACTGATTGGAGAGTGGCCACTCTGCAGGAAAACGTCTTTTGTTCCTCTTCAGACATCGACTCAGGGACTGAGCTAGAGAGTTCCTTGATCAGGTCCCTCTGCCTGATAAAATGGGAAAAACAGTTCAATGCTCATGAAGCAAAAGTGGATGAAGCATAAACCCTCTTGCCGAACCTGTCCAAAGCCCTAGACTCCCGGTTAGGGAAATGGACAGAGGAGCTCTCCTGAGCTAGCTACTTTTTGGAAGCTGCCATGACAGCCATGGCATCTACCAGGATCTCTTTAGTCCAGTGGAGTTTGTCCAAGGGAGCACTTAAGATGATGTCAGCCCACTTGGGTATGGGCTTTACAGAGTCCGGATCCTTCCATGCCCTAGTGGAAACCAACTCTGCTGGGGGGGGGGGGGGCACACACCCACGATGTAGACAGGCCAGTGCCGAAGGCCTTCAAGAGAACTGACTCATCTGGATTATGGCTTTGGGAGGACCATCCACCCTTCTGACGGAGGATCTCCAAGATGTCGGAGAAGGAGACCGTCAGATGTGGATATCTGGGGGACCCTTCCCCTAAGTTAGTGTCTGGAGTGATGAATTCTTGCTGGGAATCTAGGTGTCTCCCTTTACACCACTTCTTCCGAGGGACCTCCACGGTGGGATACTCTGGGGAAAAGTCAGAAGAAAAACGGGGTACCACAGTGGGAAGAGGTTGGGGGCTTTGCAGCACTGGCTGTCTCAGTGGAAGATGACAGACCTCAAGGACAGACTCCATGGGGGCGGGGATGGGATCTGATGGTGCGAGAACCGGGAATCTCCTATGATGGGTAAGAACCCTCTCCACCACCTTGAAGGCAGATGGACTACGAGGATCTGAAAGTCATCCCTCCAGAGCTGAAGCCATAGGAGCAAACTTCTCCGGAACCCCTGTCACCCTCTGCTCTGAGGGTGGAGTTGGAACCGTGCTATCAAACAGACAGGCTCCGAGGGGAAGCAATGGCTCCAAAAACCTTGGAGTCAAAGTCAAACCCCTGGACTCAACTTCTAAGCTTCGACTTCGAGATGCACTAGGCCCCAAAGCCACCGGAGCCCAGCGCATCATGGAAACTGTCAATCTAGAAGTGGAAACCACTAATGGATCCGATGTCCCAGTTCTTGGGGCCATCGGACCCGACAACTTCGAAGCAGGACCTTGTTTCAGAGAAGGAGCCATGAGATGAAAAGGGGAATGTCTGCTCATGGATCCAGAAGGGAACGAAGCCGGCAGTACCCCCATCTGAATCTGCGCCTTGAGAAATTGTCTCATCAATCTATCCACTTCGAGCTCAGAGAGGCTATGGGTAGACCTGATGAAGAAGGATGTAGAAGGCAGTCTGGACACTGGCTTGGGTGAGGCTTCCTTGGGAGGAGGGTTTTGAGCCAATACAATCAGCTCTGAGGAGACCGTTGGCGCATGGGGAGTCGAGCCAGTGTAGACCACACTCACCAGATCCAACAACCTCAAATCCAAAGGATCTGGCGCCTTTCTAGGTGGGTCCGAGAAGGAGCTCTCATGGAAACGCTTCTTGTGTTCTCTGGGATCTTTGGACTTTCTAATGGGGATTTAAGCCCTCTGAAGTGGAGGGTGCGGAAGGAGTGGAAGGAGGAAGTAAGCCCTTCAAAACCAACTTGCGGTGCCCCACAGGAGCATATGGTTTAAAACCACTGCATACCTCAAAAGAACTCTCTAGGTGAGTGGGGCCTAGACAGTAAACGTACTCCCTAAAGTGCATTTTTTAAACTCCAAGGGTTTATCGGGCTTCTCAGCCATGATAAATCAGTAAGACAGGAGGAAGAGAAGAGAAAGAGGAATAGACAGAAAAAAAAAAAAAAAAAAAAAGAAAGAGTGACTGGAAACATGGAGAAACCCGCAGAACCTTTAATAAACTACTTTAAACTACAAAATAGGCTTTTTATATAAATATATAGAGAGGATTTGGAAGTGGGAGGAGAGGAAGGAAGAGCAATGAAAGGAACGGCAGAAGCAGACTTGCAGAACTTGACAAAAATGAAACTGGAGTAACGCACTCCCAAAGCTTCTTTGATGAGCAGCAAATGAGATCAGAGGTATTCTGGGGGAAACTGGCATTATGGGGTGGAGAGGAGGCACTTTGTTGAGCTTGAAAAGTGGCTGAATCAGAACAGAGGTCAAGAAATAAATGAAAATGACAGCATCAGATCTAGAGGTTTTTTTTTGGCTCTTCAGCCTTAAAATTCAGGGGGAGGGGCAGAATGGTGTTCTGGGCACCAGATTAGCTAGCTGCACCTCTGTGAATTGTAGAGGGCTCTGATGTGTTATTTGAACAAAGCAAAGACCCTGAGACTGTAAACCATTCCAAGAATCCTGATCAAAGTACCCAACAGGAGTACTCTTTACTGGATACTCTAAAAAAATCCATAATAGTGCCCATTAGCAATCTCTTTTCAGGAGTATTTTTGAGTAGGTGAGTGTGTGTGCTAGTGTGTGGTGCAAATGAATTACCATGGCAGGGCTAGCCACCCGGCGGTGTAAACCTTTGCTCAAGATGATTGTCACTGTGGAAGTGACACCCCGACTCCATGTGCAAAATGGGAAAAAGGGGTTGAGGATGGGTGGATGTATTGTGAGTAATCATCTCTCAGTCGGTATCAAATGTCAGGGGTGTTGAGTACCCAAAACAAGGCACTTTTACAATTAAAGCATTCAAAGCTTCTGGCCATTTCAGCTAATAAAGATTCTAAAGCAGATCAGAATCCTCTCCACTTACTAGCTCCTCTCAGATGGAGGAAAGGAGGTGAAATCCAAGAATCACATCAGTTATCAAAGCCCTTATATTCTTATTGATCATACATGGAGGCAATACTGAGACAGCCACTCTGACTCCTTCCACTGGTACAGACAGTTGTGAAACAAAGTTAAGTTCTGCTTGTTCAGAGTACACATTTCTACACTATGTAGCAAAATACCCACAAGAACACAATTCTAGCTTAACACCTTCTAAATAATAAACTCAGAAAAGATGACAGCAATAAAACTTCTTATCTGAAGCCATATCTCAACAAGTGGTATCATATGGTTAACAATTTACCAAACCTACTCAATGCACAGCTACCAAAGACTATAAATGGTGTTCCACCCAAGAAACAAAAACATTGTTTTTCCCCTCTCTCTGTCTCCACTGTCAAACAGCACAGACACCTCTGAGTCTATTCTTAGGGGTGTGCTATTAATGTTGTAATTTGCAGGGGGTTTTCGGCTTCCCAAATGTATAACGATGCATTTTTTCGCACTTACGTTTTAGGTGGTTCTGGCACAAATCATTTGTCTGATCTAGACCCTCCTGAAGGATATTTACATTGCTGGGGGATTCAATGTGAATGTCCCCAGTTTGCAGTTGTCAGCAAACTTTGTTATTCAGAGGCCTTCCACATTACCTCAACTTCAGAGAAGTATATTCTGAACAAGAGTGGCCCCAGTAGTGAACCCTGTGGCACACCACTAGTAACTGGCCTCTTGCTGGATCTGGATTCACCTACTTTAACCATGTGTCCTGTCTGTGAACAGACACGCTATCCATCTGGTGATATAGGGATTTATTGCTCAGTTTTGCGAGTGTATTTAAAATACCAGAGTGGAGTAGCTGTGTCAAGTGACTTGAGTGGGTCAAGGTAGGCAAGTATGGACTTTTTTGTACCCTCACCCATGGCCTTAGCGACTTTCTAAAATAAATCCACAAGATTCAGTAGGCATAACCTGCCCTTGACAAAGCCAAACCGGGTCGGTCCAGTGTTCAGAGGTTTCCTTATGTCATTACTTATCAGGTCCATGATTATTCTTTCCAAGGCCTTACACATAAAACTAGTCAAACTTATGGATCTACAATTTCCTGGGTCAGTAAATGGTCCCCCTTTATGGAGAGGGATGACTATTGTTGTCCTCCACCCTATCTGGACAAAGCCAGTCCAGAGGCTGTGGTTAAAGAGAGATCCTAATGGGCCTGATATACCCTGATTTAGGCTGTACAAGAGGCAACCTGGTATACTGTCAGACCCCCCACTGAAGCAACCTCTTCATTGGTGACAACCGGCAGGGTTATTTCTTGGGGAGAACCAGGGGTGATAGGGAGGTGAAATTTGAGCTTAACTTCTTGACCAGCAGACTTGCTACATCTTCTGACTGAGTATAGGTGATGTCATCTACAACTAATTCTGCACACTGTTGGGTGCTGGCCTTAAGATTGCAGACATAGTTGAAAAATGCCTTATGGTTATACTTAGTTTTGGAGGCTATTTCTAACTGAAAGTCTACTTTCAGAGATTTGACTAGTTCCCAGATTCGCTTGCTTAGACTAATAAAGGACTTTTTGCTCTGTTGTGCACATTACCTCTTACTTCTCAACTTTCTTTTGCTGTATGCAGTTGTTTATAAAGTCATACAGGGCTTTTGTGTGCATCTTTCCCTAGGTTTCTGTGTTTGCTGGATTTGGGGGGGGGCTTGGAAAGTAGCTATACTGTCCCTTAACAGGAGGTAATTAACCTTAGAGAAGTTCTTCAAGTTTCTGGGTTAGGTGGGGGGACTAGTTTTACTTTTATTTCAAGGAACCCCACTTTACTATCTGATCATACCAGTGAGTATATTACACTAGAGGGGGTACAGCACTCTCCCATATTTGTGAATACCAGATCTAGGATATTTTTTCTGCTAGTGGGAGTACAGACTAGCTGCTCCAGTGCATTTGAATTTACAAGGTCAAGAAATCTTTGGGCTTGCATGTTAGTGGTCATGCATGCATCTCAATTAATGGAGGGGGTAGTTAAAATCACACACATGTATGACACTGGGATAGATGGTTATGGATTCTAGCATCAGGGAACTGTAGCTAGCAAGAATATGGTAATGGATTTTTCCAATGGTTACATGGACATGGAGTAGTTCAAAGCATTTTGTATTGTTTAACCAGCCTTAAGTATGCTTATCCTTTATGTAGATAGATACACCTCCATTGTTTGCTCTTTCATGTTCAATGAGTGGTCAGAATGTATGATGGGTGTTACAGCCATGCACTGTTGGACTGCATCCATGGCTTTGAACCATTTTCAGTAAGTGCACAGACATCAGCATTCCCCAAGGTGAGGAGAGCTTCCACAGAGTGCAGTTTCTTGTTGATACTCCTAGCATTCAGCAGTAATACTTTAGCTTGTCCTGAGTGGCTTTTGTATATGCCAACCCTGGCCCGACTTTTGTATATGCCAACCCTGGCCCATCTCCACCTGGTGACAATAGCGCCTACACCACCAACCCCATTAATAAACTACCCCTCAACAGTCCTGCAAATGCTCTCCTGACATTTCACTTTAACATTCAAAGTATAAATAATAAAATCCCCAACCTACATGCCCTCTTAGCAGTTCATTCCCCAGACATAACGTGCCCAACAGAAACCGGACTTAAACCTACTACTGCCGATAATGAGGTATTACCCCCGGGCTACAACATACACCAATTAGACCGAACAGCTAAGAAGGGAGGTGGGATAGCAGTTCTTTACAAAAATATATTAAGTGTTAACAGGGATCCAGTTCAACCGCCTCCATTTAATAACACAGAAATCATTACCAAACTGCAAATTAACAATAATAAAAGAGTATAAATATTGTCTGTGTCTACATTCCCCCAGGCAATAAAATAAGCACTCTGGAAGATATCCTCCAATGGTTATCCACTACCTACCACCAAAAAAAATTGTTCTTGGTGACTAACACCAAATGGTGCACCTGCTGCTCAACTGAATCCCCTGTCACCCATATAAATCTGTTTGGGTTCACACAAATAATAACCACTCTCACTACGATTAGTAAACCCACAACATGGAAAGTATCTTAGATTGGGTACTTATCAATAGCCACCCAAGCTTGCATATAGCTGGGACTCTCCCTGATGACCTAAGTGATCATTCACCAACTTATATTATTAAACATAAGGCAGAAACCCACCACAAGACTATGTACAAAACAATCAGAAATAATAAAAACTTCAATCCTACTAACTTCCTAAATGAACTTAAATCGGTCAACTGGTCAATTCTAAAAAATCTATCACTAGATGAAGGTGTAACTTTAACGATAAATTCCTGAGCATCCTTGACTCCCATGCTCCTGCACGTACTATGAAGACTAAATCTAATACTGCTCCATGGCTCACAAAGGAAACCAAGCTAAAAAATCAAACTTAGAAATATAGCCTGGACCAAATGGTGAACTAAAGCTCCCCTCGACCAAGCGAGATACCGTTAACTTAGAAATGATACAAAAAAAACTCATTTTGCTAGACAAAAAAAACTACTACCAGAACCTCCAATTTAAACACCAAAACAATTCACAAAAGTTTTGGGCGGGTATCAACAGACTTCTTCATCAGGACAATCTACTACCTCAAGCCCATCAAACTACACCCACAAAGCCCTAGAAACTGCTGCCACTGCTTTTAATAATTTTTCACTGAAACTATTCAGTCCTAGCTAACCAACTTATTCCCACCCACTAACTCTACAATTAACACACCCACTTCTCATTCCACCTTTAACTTCCAACCTCTCTCTACCACTTTTAACCAATCCCTTATCAAAAAACTAAAACAAACCACCCTTTCTGCTGACCCCTTCAGGCAGACTACCTACAAAAATGCTGCCGATGCCATAGCATTCCCCATCTCTATCCTAATCACAAGAACACTAACTGATGGAACTCAATCTGGAAAATATCCCATGTTATCCTATTCCACAAAGGTGGAAGTTCACCAGAACTGTCCAACTACAGACCCATTGCCATTCTCTCACCACTAGCCAAATTAATGAAGATGTGCGATCATAAGCAGCTTATAGACTATCTCATTCAGAACGGTCTGCTTGCCAACTCTTAGCATGGCTTTAGGCCACATCACAGCACCACCTCCACCCTCTTTTTTTTTTATTACAAATACCATATTCCAAAATAGGAACAACAGGCTATCTTCAGCCCTATTTCTAGACCCGAAGGCCTAAGATATGGTCAACCACAAATTACTAAAATCCATCTCCCTAGATAACCATGCTATTCGGTGGTTCCTTTCCTACCTGAATGGCAGATGACACACTGTATTATGGCAGGGCAAACTGGCCACCATGCTACCTCTCACCCTTGGTGTCCCCTCAGGGCTCTATTCTAGGCCCTCTACTCTTTTCTGTCTTCATCAACAATACTACCATCCCTGATGCAACCTGCATTCAATATGCACAAGATTCGACCCTGATCATTATGGCCTCCTCCCCCTTAGACCTGCAAACCTCAACACAAAACACATTTAACACAGTTGAAAATTGGGCTCTCTAATCACTATCTGTTGTTAAATCCCAACAAATCTAAACTGCTCCTCTTTACCCCCACCAGTAGATCCACCCCATTTTCTTTCTCCATAACATCCAACAACGGTACCTCTATCTCTCCAGATGACCATACTAAGATTTTAGGCGTAAGAGTGGACAATAATCTTAAATTTGATCTGCATATCAATAAAACTATAAAAAACATTAATAGGAAGCTTGGTTCATTATAAAGAAGCAAACCTTTTCTAACTCCATTAGCTACGACTGCAGTCGCCCGCTCACACCTACTCTCTACCCTTCTATATGCCTCCCCCATACTCTCCAATGTGAGCAAAACTGAACTTAGTAAGCTCTCTCACTATTACAACCATACTGCCGGATTTGCCATAGGCTCAACATGTAGGACACATCACGGTCAAAACCTCAGTCTTCTCGGGTTGCTAGAACCGCCTAGCCTACTTCTGTTCAATCAGCTTATAGTAGCACACAGAATTCTGTACCACCCAGAAAATGCCCCGGCACTCAAAAATATCATAAAGCCATACAGTAATTCAAGGCAACTATGATCATCCAATAAACTGTTGGTCCAAACCAACAAAACCATTAACGTTGTTGGTAAAACTTGGAATTCACTTCCATCTAACCTTGCCCTCGAACCTTCTTTAAGTCTCTTCAAAAAAGGCCTCAAACAGTATTTTAAACAGCACTGGCTTTGTCCCTGTGCTAACCCTGATTCATCACTACTTATTCAATGCCTTACTTAAATTAATATTGTACGCATCTCTAGCTCATAATAGCTTGCTGCAACATGTGTTTGTATGCTATCACACACTGTGTATATTGTGAGTACCTACTAGAGGGCTTTGTAAATATGTTTGACTCACATCTGTTATGTTCCGTCTGTGTCATCTGGAGATTTTCTCGCAGGGGCTCTGCTGAAAATGCACATATATACAGTCAGACTATCCCGGTTAACAAATGTAAAATAAAAATAATAATAAATGTCAGAAGGTTTGCCTGTTTGGCAATGCCTAAAAAAGGCACTATAGGGGTGGATAATGTTTCGGTCAATATCTGAAAGCCTACAGATTACAGGTGAAGACCATCCCTAGCAAAGCAGAGGGGCCTGTCAACCATGCCCACCCGGCCTTCCAAGTACTGGACCCTTTGGAATGACACCAGTAGCTAAGCCAACTGTTAAAATATATTATTTTCTGCTGGTATTGTGACATCATTCTTGGAGATGTTAGAATGCTGCCCAATGCTAGGCACATACCTGCCTGTAAAGACGCATCCTGAGAGCTCAATCATATCCCTCTTCTTTTAGTCCAAGGAGGTAAGTCTCAGGTCATTCACGGCCACATGGACTATGAATAGAGTCATACTGGCACTTAGGGGTATGTGACCAGAGTGCCTGGTGATATGACAAATCCTAGCTCCTGACATGCAACTAAATGCAATATTCCTCTTATCCAGCCTGGTAAGAGGGACAGTGCATCTCATAATGGAGTCACCTACAACCAGACTATTGGGTTGTGGAGTGTTTCGTCTTATGTGCTTGGCAGCCGAGACGCAGTGAGATGTGGCTTTATGTGTTGTGATGGGAATTGTCTTGTTTGTGTGCATACAGTGTTTCTGAGGACTGCTCCTGAGAGGCCTTCGAGATTTGGCCAAGTTACATGTAAGCACCTCTGAATATGTGAGTCTATGTGTGTGGTCCTTTGTGGGTGCGATAAGTGATGTGTCTGAGGTGCTGACGACCCGTTTGCTGCTATTTGTGTCTGTATGTGAGAGTCTAGCCTCCAGTGTCCATGTGCAACTACATCCCTCACGGACTGTATTTGTGTGTTCAAGAATTAAGTGGTTGTCAGTAAACATAAGGCAATTGTTACATTGCCTCAGGGCACCCATGTTCACCAAGCTGGATGCAGAGACTGCGGGAAAGAGCCCATCCATGCATGCAGGTCCTAATGTGTACCTGAAAGGACAGGAGTGGAGCGTTTGTAACCAGATGAGGGAAGGGTGCTTACTTGGTGTAATCTGCAGTCAACCTAAACTAACCAGCGATGCTGTCCAGTGCCAAATCAGAAGCTCACTGAGCAGCAATAGTCCCGGGTGCTATAATAAGGTAAGGTAGACCTAAACAGTCCTAACTAAATGCCACTTACTGCACAAACTAGATGCCCTGTGAGTAAAGTGTGACTGAGGTAAAGTTTTGAGGTGGTTTTTATAGGGAAATTTCAACTTCTGGTCATTGCGTGCAAACAAGGCACCAGTAATTGCCACTGTGCAAAGAGCAGATTCTTGCAAATGTGAGGCTTGTATACGATCAGAAACAAAGTTTTGCACCAACTGTGCCCAAAGGCCAATCAGATAAGTACACAATGAGCTTTCCACCAGTAATTCCCAACTCAGATAGGTGAAGTCAGCCCTGTCCTGCCACAAGCGTGCAGACTTTGACCATCTCATATCTACTCAATTCAGTTCCCTTATACTTGACAGAGAATATAAAAGCCATTACCACAGTTATTCCATCCTTCACTGCTCTTGACATTTGGCTGGTCTTCAGCTCAACAACGTATGGGAAGACCTGAACAAAGTGTAGAGCCAATATTTGTGTGCGTGTGTGTTATATATATATATATATATATATATATATATATATACACATGTATGTGTGTGTGTGTGTGTGTGCACTCTTCATATTGAAAGCTTGATTTTTTTTCTCAAACAGTATAACAGAAGATATTTTCTATACTGTAAATATTAAATGTAAATGTGTTAAAAAAGTTACAAGGTTAGTACAGAGGAAATTTTTTCATGAGACATTTTTCTGCCTGGGCAACACAAAAAAATGGCTATGCCCAATCATATTTCCAAGGGCAACAAACAATACAAGCAAATAATTCAAGTATTTAGTGTCTGCTTTGATAGATTAAGCTTGGGTTACTAACCTATGTTCCACAAAAGCATCCACCAGTTCTTGTCTAAGGCAGCACAGTCTATGTCGATGTTCTTTGGGGAATCCCATTTTTGTACATTCCTCAGGCATTTCTTCCCCTTCTACAGGAAGAAAGTTCAAGTCAGGAGGAAAAGTGCGCAGAAGGTCAAGGATGTAATGGCGGCCATCATTCCCAATGATCCCTTTACATTCTACAGAAGAGCACAACTCCACTTCTTCACTTTTATCATTCAACACTTTGTGCTTCAGTACCTTAAGTGGTTTACTTGTTTTCTCTAACAGTTCCAAATACTTAGGGTGTGAGACCACAGTTTTACCAAAATCTATTGACCCATAAATGACACTCTGCTCCTGCTCACGTTCCAAAATTCCTGGAATAATAGATTGCGCAGTGACCCTGTAACCTCTGTAGTCAACAACTACAGTTCCTAAAGTGTACAGTCCCTCCACATCGACTGCATTGTAGGCCCGAACTCCATTCAAGTCATTTGTGGGTGCCACAAAGGCAGCATGATCTCCCCCAAAGTCTTTGTAGTGATCCCGGACATCAAAGCCCAAGCTAAAGAAAATGTTATTCCATATAAACATCTGCATCTTGGTCTCTTCTCCAGGGTTTATGGCCATAACATTACCATCAATGACTGCCATGGCACCCCTAGTTGCAGCTGCTGCAAAGTCACTGTGAACCTGGAAAAAGCAAGCAACAATATTAGAATTTAAGGCTTTTAGTGTTTTTTCAACAATAACTATACAGGTAATAGCTCTTCTACAGTTTATATGTTGGAAACGCAAACAACTAATTTAAAATAAGAATGCACAAAACTTTTCTTATGCCAAGTGCAATAAAATATATACATGTTCAAGACCAACAAACCCAACATGCATAAAGTAACAGGAAATGCAATACAGGTTCAAAACCTATAACAATAATTTTTACATCACATCATCTGTTGCAATGGCAAACATACTCAGTTTTGTATTATGATTACCAGAAGAGCTGCTTCTGAAGGAAATCATTACATGAATGGAAAGAGTGCCAAACCACACAGTATCATGTTGCCATGAAGGGAGGATGGTCTAAAAAATCCTCCCTCTTCCTCTAGGCAGGGCACTTTTGTTTGAAAAATGTGTGAAAAGATGTCATAGTAGCAGCTTCAGAAATAACCAAGCATACGAATTTTTGAAGGTGGCTTATCATAGCTTTGCTGTGGCTACCAGAAAACATAAAACTCGAGAACCACTCTCACAGAGTGTCCGTCTGCCCAGTTACAGTCCTCTGATTATGGAGACAGACAACTTCTTCAAACTGCGAAAAAGCCTTTGTTCTCTCAGTGTTATATTTAATTGCCCTGTTAAGATCTATGCAATGCAAAATCATTTTCCCTTGTTTAGTGAAGAATATGGGTAATTGCACAAGCTAGTTCAAATTAAAGACTAATTTAAGCAAAAAATAGAGGTTTGTTCTCAAGGCATACATTTCAAACTATAACAAAAAGAATTCTGAACAAAGCCAAAAATAACGTGGGGGAAAAGCCCCCCCCCCCCCCAAAAAAAAAAAGGAAGCGGCTTCAGATATTGCTCTTACAAACTCAAAGTTGATAGACCGGCTTTGCATAAGCATGCATTTTTTAATGACATGAAGTCTAAACGTCATATATATATATATATATATATATATATATATATATAAATATAAATATGACGGTGGCCTAATGATTAAGGTGTTTGACTTACAAACCCAAGGTGCAGGTGGCTAGTCTTAAAATGGCTCGCAAAGGTAATTAGACTACTACTAACCTATGAACCTATGCCTGTCATTAAGTAACTTCAGTCCACAAAGATTGACAGAAAATAACAAATTTTGAGGAACAGACCAAATATACAGGACAGAAATGTGGACATTTTACAACATCCTGGATAACTGAAATGTATGTTTCAAAGACACCATATCCTTGTGGAAATGTATAAGAATCTAAGCACCAAAGCCAACAGTTCAGAAAGCCCTTCAAAATAAGATGACTGCGATCAAGACCGTTTTACAAGAAAAGATCCTGAGGTACACTGGAGTCACAGAATTGTGTATGTATGGGAGGGCTGAGGGTGGAATATTGCCATCTTCTCAGCTACAACATTAAGATTCAAATATGAGCTCATGGATCTCTGAGAGATTGAAATCCCTTATACCGGTTTTACAGCTCCATTAGAAATGATGGGTGGATCAAAAAACAAGCATTGAGAAATGGCTGAAAACTGTACCTTTATAGTGGAAATGCTACATATATAAGTATAGCTACCATACTGTAAAATCCTTGGTAATGAAATATGCAAGTGGGTACATGGCTGTATTGTGACACTACTGAGAAAAATGAGAAAATCTGATCCATTCTGAGATGTATAGGTTTCTTGTACTACTACTCAGCTTTTCTTTTACACTAAAAACACCACCCCCACCCCCAAAAAATGCCTCAAAGGTACCAGTTTTAGATCCTTCAAGTCATAAGGTTGAAAGACTTGAAATACTGAAGCATCAGCAGGCCTTCTTTCTGGTTAGGAGCATGTTGGGAGAGGCAGTGTCAAAGATTGTTAATGATGTCCGAGTCAGAAGAGTGAGTGAAGGATGTTTTGGCCAGTAAGGAACTACTAGGATGACATTAACTTATTCCCTTTTTCATATTATCAGCAATTTTGGAGTAAGACAGGTTGATAGAAATACCAACAGAAGTTCTTAATTCCAAATGATACAAAATCAAATTGTCACCATTGCCAAATAAGCAAGTGTGCAATAAAACATTTGCAAATGGCTTTCTGCGAAACAAAATAATTACTACTGAAAACGTTATGTCGAAGAAGACATCCTAATTTACAGCTATCTGTTAGTGTTACAATAAAGAAACTCATTTGCCAGAGAATGCAGAACTGGGAACAATTTAAACCTCATAAAATGACAGTACCAGTGAGTTTCATATGCAATTTGACTTTTGCAAATATTATGACAAAGGATTACATGTAGCCCAAACCCTTATGAATAACCTTGCTGTCAAAGAAGTTTGCTGAAGTATATATAATAATTCCATCAATTGAACTCTGTCCTGAGGGAGACAGATCATACAGGTTCTTGCAGGATAACGTCCTAAACTTCTCAAACCATTGCAGTCTTGATTTTTGGAGGATGGAAAAAAGTCCAAAATTCTAAAGACAAAGTAGAATTTTTGTTTGGGATAAGTACACACCCGGGACAGAAGCAGCCTGAAGCGTCCAAGTCAGAGGTAGTAGTCTTAGATGCACAAACACTGCAGCTACTTTATATGCTGAAAACAGAAGAGAGGCCAAAAGGAAAGGATGTGAATGGATTACAATAGTTGCTCACTTGTAACATGAGGAACTGTGTGCACTGTAAACAGGAATATGCAAGATGGGCATCCTGCATGTTTACAGTCATTAAAAAATTATCCTGAAAAAGGACATGTAAAAGACACTAAAGTGTTACCATTTTTTGTCTTAAGTTGTTTAACATCAGTTCAAGAGAGACCTCCACAGTTTTTGGACAAAAAGTTACAATTTTCCTCACTGCGTGGATGGTACACCTTGAATGGTGCAGACATCCAGAACATGCTGAATAACTGGCAAAGCCATATCTAGTGGATACTTAAGGGCAGCTAGGAAAAGGCCCTGGAAATACAAGGCGAGACAAATTAAACATTTTGACATTACAACTATTCCTCACTTGTCTGTGGTAATTACTACACTATTGAAAAAAAAAGGGGAAATCTTCCTTAGAGTAAGAGAGAGGAGAAGAGAGGTAGGGAAACTGATAGCACTGCTTGTCACTAGCTATCACTGACAGACCAGTTTTGCTGACTTGGGCCTTGATGGTGTGTCCCCCCCCTTTTTTTTGTTTTGGCAATTTGTGTGTGAAATGGCAATGCTTTTGAGGGATAATATTCTGAGTAGGTAGATATATACGCAGGGAATGAAACATTTATTTCATATTCTGCACAGTTTTGCCCTTCTATTAAAGCTACTACAGCACTTTCTGCGATAGAAGCCAGAATACAAAGATTTGCCTACCGTGGTGTTAAGTAAAATCCTCAACATGTTATTAGAAAGGGTTCTGTGTGAAGCCATGCACACCTTTTTTTAAATTTACCACCTGGTGATATCCTGAAAAGGGCATTTACACTGTCATAGGCACATTTTGCCATATAGGAACAGACCTTTCTTGCAGTCAGGGAATTGTCTCCATTTCACCTATACTTTGAGTTACATTATCAAACTGCCTGAGAATTCTGCTTGGTACTCTACTATGTAGGTTTGGTAGTTAACTGTCCTATTAATAATAAATGTGTAAAGTTTCCCTCATATCTCTCCAGACCTCTATTTTCTTTACCCTCTGAAAATGTTCAAACACTGGAATACAATAGGACTCTTGCTGAAACTAACTCAACTGTTATGTCTGCCACAAGATATTTACACAAACTCTTGAACCCTACTGAAACAATTGGGATTCTTTGAGAAAGGGGGCAGAGAGTCTGGTTTTAGGGCAGTTTTATTAAAAAAGCCTTCAAATGACGCTGTAAAGGGAAGAATGGCTAGTGCTTTATACTGATCATGGTATAAAAGCTGAAAATACCTTCTCTTACAGATGTGCTTTGTATTCATCAAGTTTAAGGTTTCACTGTACATCTTCAGGAGAACTGTATTAAATGGATTCTTTATGATCAGAAGCAGTATTATAATACACAAATGATAAAATCTGTTAGGAATTAGCCAAATCTTCTTAACTTTCCCCCAGAAAAGTACAGTCTTATATATATATATATATATATATATATATATATATATATATATATATACTTACCATTAATGTAGATGTTTGAGTGTATTCACTGTTGCAGTCCTGACTTGTGGGATTTCCCACCATGGAAGACCTTTGCCAACCAGATTACCAGAGTAAAAATTCTTCCCTCCTCCTATGGCTGGCGGATGTTCCTGATGTCAGTATGCTGGTGTATAAGTGGTGTCTCACAATGTTATGACTTTGGTTATCTTCTTGCCCCTTGGAGTTCGGAGCACCCTCCCCCAGCAGGAGCACACGGTCAAGGTCAGATGGCTAGGGCAGGGATCCCTAGGTAGGCAAGATGCAAGAGTCAAGAGCAGAAGTCCAAAATACATAGGAAATAGAAGCAGCCTACCCAAAGAAGGAAGGAGGGAGGGAATGTGCACTGCAACAGTGAATACACTAACATCTACATTTACGGAAAGTGTACACGACTGTACTATGTTTTTCGCGTTTCACTGTTGCAGTCTTGACTTGGGGTATGACTATTTCCATCCTCCCCTATTCTCAGCTTTGGGAAAGTCTAGGAGAGGAAGTTTGTAAGCTAATAGAGGAAAAACCTGCTTTGGATAAGTAGAAGGGTGACAGTAGTAGTGCCTATTGAAAGTGTTCTGAAGACCAGATGGCAACCTCCAACCACTCTTGGTAGGTACGCCCTTCAGGAAGGCAACAGCAGACCTAGCTGCCCTAGTGGAAAGGGCCCTTGCAGCGTCAGGTATATTCCCTCCCTGATGACTGTAACAGAAGGTGTTAGAGTGAGAAATATTTTTTTAGAAGTGGTCTGCTTGCAGGCGGGGTATCCTTTGGTGCTGCTAGCAAAGGCCACAGATAGTTGGTCAAATATTCTAATGGGTTTTGTTATGCCCAGTTAGAAGGGTAGCTGCTTACAGGTGTCCTGAGAAGCACAGAAATCCCCACCCATTATTTTGTGGGTTTGGAGGGAAGATGGGTAGATGCAAAGCTAGAAACAAAGAGGCATCAGTTACCACCTTGGATAAAAAGGAAGAGTTGATCCTGAGAAATGACTCTGTCAGGATGGAATATGATAAAGGATTGGACTGCATAGACAGCAGAGAATTTCTGAAACTGTTTATGCTGAAGAGATAGCCAATGAGCAGGCGGTCTCTTCCATGCAGGAATTTTAAAACTGAAGAATAAGCCTTTCTAGGACAAAGGTAAGGTGGTAAAGGAACTGCTAGACCAGCGGGATGAGTAAGAAGGGTCACAGTTAGGAAGATCTTCCAAACAGGACCAGCTGATAGGGGTCCTGGCCTTGATGGGAAACTGATTAGGCTAAGTATATTCAGCTTGAAAACACGTTCCATAACCTGCCCAGGGTTTCCTGGCAATAGACCTTCTGACTTTCCCTAGGATGCCCTACATCCGCTTATACAGAGGAGACCCCCCCCCCACCATTTAGAATATCCTTCAACAGGAGGGAAATGGGTATCCTTAAAGGTGATAGGTAGAAAGGGTTGTAGGTTGGGAGCACGAAGATTCCATTCTTCTGAGTGAGAAGGTAAAGAGTCTGTGGTAATATCAAAGTTAGTATTGGTCATACCGAGAAGTAACAGTGATGCCTTAGGCCATGTGGAGCTAAAAGTATGGGCCTAGGCACTCTACTCTGAGTTTTGGAGAGTCCTGGGATGTAGGGTCTTTGGTGAAGAACCAAATAAATTGGCCTATCCGTATGAACAGGGAGGTGTTTGTATTCTGGGCCGTGAGGGTCTTGCGTCTGAAACTTTACAAAAAAAAAAGTGCATTTTTCCTGGTGGCGACCAGGTCCATCTGTGGGGTCCCCCATTCCTCGGCTATACTGAGAGTGATCTTCGGAAACAGCCACCATAAGTGGGTGTCTGCAGGTTTCTGTTTATTCTGTCTGCCTGTTGGTAGAGCGCACCTGGGAGGTATTGAGCCAACAGGTGCCATTACACGGAGTACACTCTGCTTTGCATTTCCATTCCTAGGCAACAGGATGAGCAGGAATGGGTTTCTGTTTGTTTGTGTCACAGGTCTGTATCATGATCTGTATCCAGGGCTGGCACCCCAGGTTTTAATTTCCGAGTGCTAGTAAAGCCCATTATGCAGTCGGAAGCTCCTTCTAGTTTATGTGCTTCCTGACTATCATTAGGCCTGTAACTGTTTGAAGAGCACCCCTCAAGCTGTCACTGAGGCATCATTAGTGCAGCTTGTTGCAAAACAGAATGGTAGGCCTTGGTTCATGCAGTAGGCCTTGGAACATAATGTAGAAATGCCTTTCAGGCCTATTTTGACCGATGGTGCTTGTGTATGCAGGCCCTACACATTTTCGAGGTAGCACTGTAATTGCCTCATGTGCAGTCTGGCCTGGGAAAGCATGGGAAGAAGGCAGTCATGATAGCCAGTGTTAGTAGAAATCTATGTGGTTGTTAGAAGATTGTTGTCCAAAGGATTTTTGAAGGCACTTGGTCAGGAAGGATACTGGTCTTTACCCTTCAAAAGGCAGGGTAAGACGGTGACTATATACTGGATGTTTGCTTTGCGCTCCGACAGCAAGAACTACTGAAGTCATGTTGTCAGCGGACTCCACTTATACCCAGTCGGGCCAGCCAAAGGCTTCCATGGCGGGAAATCCTACAAGTCAGGACTGCAACAGTGAAACATGAACATCTTGGATTACTAGAGAAGGCTATGTTTCTTTTTTGGTTCATGGGCTATACCAGATGTAGAAGCAAAAGGTTCCACTTTTAAATAATTATCTGTTTTTTTAAACAGAATCAAAACACTTGTGAAATTTTCTTATAAAACTATGCTTACAGCACAAGAGGCCTCAATCACCTTGAGAGAAACACATGATCCCTGAATGCCTGTTTGTCATTTACCTGCTAGCTGTAAACTGTAGCTGGTCTTAAAATAGGCATCTGACTGACTGAACTTTCAGCTTATGTATGTCTATGTCACTGTACTAAAGCCATCTGAGGAAGGACAGATAGAAATGCTGACAGTCTCGCTACATGCACTCATCTCAGGTGCTTTGTCCAACATTATGGGTGAAGTGCACTTTCATGAACCTGGAAGGTTCCAGTGTTAAACCCATATTAATTCTTTACAAAATGTAATGAAAAAAAATCTGCCCCAGAACTGCATCTTTCATATAAACTCTGTATGAGATCATTGGAAAACAGAACGAAACAAACAAGAGGAAGGAATAAGCTTCATCTTCCAGTTTGAATGGATAAGCCTCTGTGCGGAAGTCGCAGCAAAACCAAAATTACCTTCCCTTTTTAATTTCTCCAAGTCTCTTGGGTTCCTAATACCATGACCGGAATGGACCCCATTCCTAAGTCAAAGTAGGATTAAAATTCATGAAATTAGTACTGTTTCAATCTTTGATGTTAGCCAGAATGCACCACCTGCAATGTGTCCAGTAAGGATTCCTTCTGCAATTCATATGGAGTTACATGTACTGGTAACATTATCAGAGTACGATTGTAATTTTATAAGACCAGTTGTTCCTACTACTATTGTAACTGTCTGGGTATCCTTCTTCCACATTGTAAATCCTGGTATTTTATGACTTTGTGTCTCTGTACACAAGACACTATAGTCACTTGGTGTGGCAATTTTGATGATCAATGCTACTTTTGTATTCTTTTCATGGGCTACTATATGTTTTTTTTCACATCTATTTTCTGAACTGTTGGTAATGGGTGATCCCATGTAACAAACTTCATTTTCTATAATGCTTTGTGTCTCATGTTTATACGTCATCAGAAGACAAGTTATTGGTTTATAGTTTTTAGGATAACGTGCAGGTTTGCTCTTAAGTAGGACCTGTTATTAACCAGGCTGGTGTCTGTTCAGGGTGTGCATGTAAATAGTTCTTACTCATGGCTAAATCGTTATGTAAAGATGTTAATACTTTTAGCCAGAACTTGGGTACTGCACCTGGGCCTTGGGTTTTCCAAATAGGAGCTTTTCTTAACTTTGTTTCAGTTTCTCTAGCCGTTACTTTATTCCGTTTCATATCCAGTACGTTTGACCTTTTTATTCTTTCTTTTACTTCTTCTATCCATTTAGCATCTTTGTTATGTTCCACAGGATCTTCAGAGATATTTCTCTAAAAGGTACTTATTTCTTTTGTTTTTTTGTTTTCTGGTGGCATTTCAATTCCTTTTGCCTCCTTTCCCAGTTCTCTCTAAAACTTTTTTGTGTCATCAATGAATTGCTTATTGTGTACGTTTCCTTTATATTTATCTGCATATCTTCTAAGTTTTTCTGCCTGTGCGGACATTTTTAGTTTATTTTTTTGATAGTGCACAATAGATCCTGATTTGTTAAGATAATGTGCAGTGCTTTTATTACAGCTGGGTATTTTTGTTGATCTATTCACTCTTCTGTACTCTTTAACAGTGGCACATCTTCTCTGAACTGATTTATGGTTTTCTTTATTTGATACTTCCATGATGGCATTGATTTCTCCCCCTTCCTTTCCCTTACCGCCCTGTGTTTTTGTGGTAAGACTTCACCTGTTAATTTAGCTGCACAGTAATATATCTTTATTTACTTCTGTTATACCACATGAACCTCTATGAACAGTCCTAAATACTGTGTTCATTTCTTTCATCTAACTTATAACTTTTTGGGTTTTATTGACTTTCTGTAGTCTTTTTTCCATTGATCTTAATTTGTATGTCCATTTCTATTAAATCAAGCAACTGTTTCTTTAGATCATTTTCTTCTAAACTGATGGCACATTCTTTGTTCTCCATTTCTTGTGGACATTCTGTAGAAAGTTCCAGAACATCTTCCTGTGCCACATTCTCTTCCGTTTCATCCTACGTCATCCATTGCTCTTTCATATGGGAACTCACTGGCCTGTCACTCCACATTGAGTTGCCACAGCTTTCTGTTTCTTCCATAGGAAACCAGTACAGACATTCAGTTGGAGTTGCACAACAAGGGAATGCTCCAAACTATCTTCATATGGCAACTGATTAGATGTTTCCCGTGCCACTGGCTTCTCCTTAATTTGGGGATCCATTGCTCTATCCTCCTGTGTTAAGAGTTGGATTTTCTACACTAAATCCTTCACTTCAAAGGTTATCTATAAACTTCAGTTTCCCTTTCTAACTTCTCCATTACTAATCTTATTTTCCACTTTTCCTCCGTTTTCTTATTTTTTTGTATTGTAAAATTTTCCTTGTCCGGATGCCTTTGCCTGTATTCCTCTTTAAAAATCTTTGGTGCTGCACTTTTTGTATTGATTAGTTTTGCTTTCTTCTTTACCATAAACCATTTACCATATTAAATCTTTTTTTCCCCCTTTCTCATGTCCATATTTCTTTTTCAGATGTCTCCTACTTATCCTGTTTCTCCTTACTTGGGGGGGGGGGGGCTTGTTTTTCCATCATGCCATGATACAACCTGTGTTAGACTTTCTACACTAAATCCTTTACTTTACAGGTATTCCATATCTTCAACTTCTATTTTTTTTTTAACTTTTACTTTACTAATCTTCTGTTCTAAGTTCCCTCTTTCTGATCTTATTTTTTGTATTGTGAAATTTTCCATATCTGGATGCCTTTGCCTGTATTTCTCTTCAAATATCTTTGGGGCTGCCTTTTTTTTGTACGGATTAATTTGGCTTTCTCTTTTGCATAAATATTGCACCATATCAGATCTCTCTTTCCCATGTCCATATTTCTTTTTTTATACCTTTCAAAGTCTCTAGATTTTGTTTTTGATATTTTCGCACTTCCTCGGTGACTTCTTTTTTCCAAATCGCCCAAGGTTTCTTGGTGTATATAATGTTTTTTATAAATCTGTTGTATTAACACAACATTTTATTTAAAGCTTCTGACAGTTTTTTCTTGTGGAAATATTTTTCTTTACTCTAATTTTTTCTCAATCTTTTTGTTCATCTTCTGTCTGGAAATTCTGGGCTTATTGCAGAATAGTAACAATAGACAATTTCTTTCTTATCCTCAGTAGTCCACTCCAATGTCTTTACGGCTCTTTTTTGGTCATCAGTTTTTGTGGACTACTACCTGCTTCTACAACAGGAGGGTCATCCTCCCCCTGGGCCTGGCCTAACACCACTGTAGGAATGTTTCTGTGTCTTGAGGATTCTACACTGTCATTTTTTCCAGTCCTGGCATCGGTGCGTCTACCAGGATTAGGCACTTTTTATCCTGGATCTTGTGCACCTAGCTCTCTCTTATTTTTTTACCTTACTTCTGTCCATGATATATGGCAAATAAAATCCAGTCTATAAATCAGTGTCGCCTTAGTGAGTTTTTGGGAAAAACAGGGTCCCCCTCATGACGGTGCTCATCGAGACTTGAGGATGAATTCAATGCCAGCAATATTACATCTCCTTTCGGCCCCTTAACCGTCTCTCTGTTCGGACCCTTTCTTCCCTCAGTAAAACAGGCCCTCTAGCAACTGATATTTGTCCATGGCAGGACAAGTATCCAAAGGTTTTACAACTCCACCAGATGGCTATCTAAGCTTCTCTTCCCTACGCAAGTGTTTATAAGTACTCCAGCTTTTTGCCCAAAACAGAACTATAAAAGGGGAAGAATACAAGGTTTTCTCCATAAAGGCTACAGATCCCTGCCCTTATGGTTTGGTACTAAATGTGGCATAATTTACACAACTTTTTTTTTTTTTTTTTTACATTTTCCTTGTTCCCCAAACAAAATAATTTAGGCAGAAATCTCTTGGATAAATGAGAAAGCCACAACACTACGGGAATGGCGACATCTTTAGGCAAGATCTTCAAAAGTGATAAAAAACCCTCTTCTTTGGGTGAAGTTCTAAAACTTTTAATGTTTTCAATGATAAAGGGCAGAACATGAATAACAAACTGTCACAACAAGCAGCAATGAACTTTTCACTTCATGTAACAAAAACATGCTTTCTTTTATTATAACCAGAATGGCCTTTAATGGCCACTATATGAAAAT
The DNA here is from genome assembly GCF_019279795.1 of Protopterus annectens. Taxonomy (NCBI): domain Eukaryota; kingdom Metazoa; phylum Chordata; order Ceratodontiformes; family Protopteridae; genus Protopterus; species Protopterus annectens. The sequence continues at coordinate 730,583,464 of NC_056747.1, forward strand.
GCAGTCACATACTACTAGGAATATCAGACTGCTGAAAATGCGATTGGTAGAATAATGTCCATCTGTGTCTGGAACTCAAGTAAATTTTTCCTGTTGTAAATCTTTATGACAGTCAACTTTGTCCTATAAAGAGAGAACACTCCTACTATGACTGAGATGACGTGATCTTGATAAGTAGTTTAGATGACTGTTGAAGCTGTCAAGGAAGGAATACCTAGGCTAACTCTTCCTTGCCTTTCCCTGGAGGGAGGATGGGTCAAGGCATGATGTGCAGGCAAAGACATACTACTCATCTAGCCTTGGTTGGGTGAGTGGTGGGGGCTCTGGAGGGATATCCATCCTTGGGCCCAGGGTAGGGCCAATTCCATTAACCACACTTCATACTTTGTTTCAACCTTCAACATGATATAAGCATGCAGAGAGAGGCAAGACCACAACCCATTTATGCCAAGTCTGCTGGTGCAAGCAGCAGTGCCATCTTACAGACTCATTCACTTCCAGTGGGAGCCCCCCTAATGGTAGGGTCTGGTGACCATGGGTCATAGGAGTTCGACAACAGGGTGAACTACTGAAAATGGTGTCTGTTGACTGGGGTGAGATAGGGCTTAGGGAATCCATGCTGTTGCAGCAGGGGGATGTACAACTCCAAGAAAGCAAAATGTGGGTATGGGAACAAATTTTTATTATGAACAGCAATGGCAGAACAGCCACATGTGCACGTTTCACGGCATTCAAAATCCAGTTAAACTGACTGGTTGGCTAACCAGTACCCTCTTGTTGCTCACTTCTCTTGATCTACTAAACTGTAGCGATTACTCAAGATGGTGGATTTTCTTTTATAGCCCCCCCCCCCTCGCAAAAAAAAAAAAAAAAAAAAAAAAACAAGCTAGTGGTTCACACAGATGAGCTGTGGCATGAATCCCCCTTTTTTCTGGAGTGGTGGTGGCACAAAACAGTCATCCAGAAACTAGTACTACTATAACTTAGCTACCCCTTGGCAACAGTTTGCTGGATATAATGCTTTTGATATTCTGCCACGGTTTTCAAAAATTAAGTGAAATAAATGCATGATAATCTCTGCTTTACCAAGGCAATGGATGGATGTAACCCATAATTAGCTCTATAATGCAGACAGCTATGCAAAGAAAGTGACAAGTGATGCATTTATTTATAATGAGACAGTACTAGGAATGGCTGTCAAGAAAAAAACAGATAAATATTCATTGGCTATGTCCTCTACATAAACAAGTTACAATGTGACAATTACAACAAGCAGAAAGGATTCACATATATTCTGAGCTGTATTAAAAGTGCAAGTAACAAATAAAATGAACAATCTACTGCATGCAGCCTGTAATGGACAGAGCAATCCATTATACGTTTAAATCTGATGAATCATGTTTACTTACAGTAAGGAATTTAAAAAACTTAGAATCTGGTTATAGGATTTAGACACAGCTAAAATGTGACTGACAAATGTGCTTTTGACTTTGCATTAAAAGCAAAACAAAAAAACATAAAACAGCATTGAATGCCTGCATTTACAGAAACTACCATGCATACTTCATGAAGTTACACTAAAACATAAACATCAGCCCTGTCAGTCTCTCTCTCATACTGTTCACGAGCAATGGAAGATCATGTGTGCAGCTGGAACTGGTTCTGGTGCATAAAACACGGACCTCAGTACAACTTTAACTAAGCTACTGAACAAAAAAAATCAGTCACTCTTAAAGAACAAACTCAAGAGGCTGAGTACAACAGTAATTTCCTAGGTACAGTTACTTGCAGTTTCAACATTTGCACCAACAAGTTGTTTATGAGACAGAGTTGAGAAATGTTCAAGTTTGACAGGAGACCTTTGGGGACCTTCCTGCTTACCTTAAAGATCGCTCTTTCCCTAAGAAGTCTTTCTGGTAGGTTTTTACGTGACAGCTCTCTTGTTGTCTGTAACTCTTCATTCCAATCTCGAGTCTAAACAGTAAAGATCAAAACCCTTGTAAAGTGTCGGTTTTAAAAGTAAATCTTCCAAAACAACTACAGCAACTGCTGAAAAGCATGAGCAGCAGCATATACCAAAACCAGCAAGCAGAAAGAATTGTACACCAAAGTTAGAAAAGGAAAGTATGCAGGTAGAAAAGCATCCAAATAAAGAAATAAAAAATAACGGTCTTCCAAATTTGGCAGAAACAAGCTGCCCTATTAAATGGCTTTGAATTGGTTATTTATTTATTTATTTATTTATTTCCAGTTTGATGACCACGGAGGTCCACTGGGCTTAGGGAGCCTGCTTTCAATGGAGGCCCTGGGAGAAAAGTTCACATTACATAGTTTAGTCACATATACAATCATAGTAAATAAGACTCTATTGCCATTTCATTTCATGCTAGAGAACAGGAATAAATTCTTTGGTTACATGGTATCTAAATATTTAGGATGGCAGTGGTAACTTAACTGAGAGGGAGAATAAAGACTTGGCAGGAAAAGAGAGAAAAAAAGGTGAAAAAAAGGTGGGATGGGTTATTATGTTATTTACAATATGTACATATATGTTAGGTTAGAGCTTGTATGTTATTTACAATATGTACATGTATGTTAGGTTAGCTTGTACTCTGAGTTAGGATTTTAAGGAGTGGATTGATTATTAGGTTAGGTGGGGAGAGTGCAGTTGCATTTCCTGTTAGACGAAAGGTAGGAATGTAGTTGACTTTTAAAGTTTTCAAAGTTTTCACAAGTCCTTAGAGAGGAAGGAAGAGAATTCCAATTTTTAGCTAAGGAAAAGGATAGAAGAAGCTGACCAGCAGGACGATTGGGTTTGCGGACAGTGATTAGGTTTTGGTGAGTAGATCTTAGAGTTCTCTGAGGGGTGTAAGGTTGAAGGATGTTGGTTAGTGCTGGGCACTTAGGTTGAAAAATTAGTCTGTGGGCTGTAGTAATTTGGAGATAGTCTAGATGGTTGGAGAGTTCAAGCCAATTTAACAAATGAAGGGCAGTACAATGATGGGAGGAGAATTTGGCTTTGGTTGCAAATTTAGAAATCTTATAACAGATTTCCAATTTGGAGGAGAGAGTGGCAGACAAGTTTGTTAGTACAGGAGTGCCATACATTAGTGAGGGGAGCAGATAGGTAGTGGCGAGAGTTTGTCTGGTGGAAGGACAGAGAAAGTGGATGTTTCTGTATAGCATACCAAGTTTTATATGGGTTTTCTTAATGTTTTGCTAGATGCGAGTGTCAAATTTTAGGTGTTCGTCAATAATAACCCCAAGTAGTTTAAGCAAAGACAACAACCTCTATAGTAGAGTTGGTTTGGCTAATAATTTGGAATTAATTTTTATCAAGAGGGGATGCTTTTGAGGGACAGAATAATAGTATTTTGGATTTGTTGGCATTTAAGCGAGAGGTGGTTTTGGAGCATCCAGTTTTCAGTGGTGGAGAAAGCAGTTTGGGTCACTGTTTGAAGCTCTGAGAGGTTAGAGGTGCAGCAGACTAAAGGTGAATCGTCTGCATATTGTACAATTTTGGTGTTGGGTATGGCTTTGTGGAAATCATTAATAAAGATGTTGAATAGCATTGGACCGACTATGGATCCCTGGGGTAACCCAGTGGGGGTTGGAAGGTAGGTTGAGGTACCTTTCTGCCATTTCACAGCTTGAAGCCCATCAGAGAGGTAGCTTGAGAACCAATATAAGGTATTCAGGGAGAGATTAAGGTTAGAAAAATGGTTCAAGAGATGGGTGTGGGAGATGGCATCAAATGCCTTGGACAGATCTAGTAGAACTGTTCATACCATTTTTCCCCAGAGTCAAAGGCAAGATTTATTGTGTCTAAGAAGGAGAGAAGGGCAGTGATAGTACTATGGCCAGGTCGGAAGCCGTGTTGGGTTGGAGTGATTAGTTGGTGATTGGCTAGGAATGGCATAAGATGAAGGTGGATGCATTTTTCCAGAAGTTTTGAGATTGGGGAGAGGAGAGCTATAGGGTGGTAGTTAGAGATGCTATTAGTTTTGTCTCCTTTATGGAGAGGTAGAATAAAGGCAGCACGCCATAATTTGGGCACATAAGATTCTTGCATGGATCTATTGATCAAGATGCTAATAGGGAGAGCGATAACCATCTGCGGCTATTTTTAGGAAGGAAGATGGGATACTGTCAGGGGCATTGGAGCATGGCTTTAATTTAGAGAGTAATTTTTCTATGTGGGAGGTTGAGATGGGTTTCAGTTCAAATACATGAGGAGAACTGGGGGCAGAGTGTTGTGTAGGGGATGAGGAAGATTGGATAGGCTGAGGGGAAGGGTTATTGTTAGGGAAGTTCTTGGTCAGTTCTGCTATGGAGATGGTGAAGGAGTTGAACACAGAGGCTATTTCAGGATCAGATTTGCTGGTGTTAGGGCAGGGGTTGTTTTTGGTACCTGGGTTGAAAAGAGAATTAATGGAATTCCAGAAATGTTTGGGGTTTTTTTGATTGATTAGAGTGGAGTTTGGTAAAGTAGGACTTTTCGTCTGTGGTGATTTGCTTTTAGTGAGGTTGCGGAGTTGTTTATATTTAAGAAAAGTTTCTGGCTGCTTGTTTTGATGGTATATTTTCCAGGATTTATCTCTTTGCAGCATAAGTTTTTTGGAATCTTTGGTTAGTCATGGGTGGTCTTGGTTTTTACTGTTCTTGGTGGAGCTAGGGAGTTGAGGATTAAGGTTGAGTTGAAAAATTCTACGGTATTGTCTAGTGGAAGAGTTTTAGGAGGTTCCAGTTTGTTTGTTTTAGGGAGTCAGAGAAAGTAGTGGAGTTTAAGTTTGTGAGGTTACGTGTGTGAATATACTGGTGTAGGTGAGGAGAGGAGTGGGTGTATGAAAGCTGGTAAGTGGTCTCCTATAGGGTCAGGTATAATGCCAGAGTTTAAGACTTTATTAGGATGAGATACTACAATCCAGTCTAGTGTGGTACCTGGGGGGTTTGTTTTGTTGCGTCTGGTAATGGAGTTAGTTGGCCATAGTTAAATAGATTGACGGATATGGTGTGATTAGAGTTGTTGATTTGATTCCAATCAATATTTACATCTCCAAGTATGAAGGTCTCTAGCTTAATATTGGTAGAGGTCCAGAGGAGAATTTCTTCAACAGTAGTGGTATTATTACCAGGGGGGATGTAGAGGGCAATGACACAAATGCTTTTGTGGTTATTTATTTTTAGTAGGCCTATTACTAGTTCTGCATTGTTGAATGGAGGGATAGGATTGGGGTAGGGAATGATGGATAGCAGGTTAGAGTAGATTAAGGCTACCCCACCCCCTTTTCTATTTAAAAGATAGTGTCTGAAGGACTGGAATCCAGGAGGGAGGATTTCAGAGTCACAAACATGAGGTTTTAGCCAGGTTTCTGAGATAGCTACAATGTTGGGTAAGTTGTAGTTTTGCCAAGCATGAAAGTGGGCTACTTTATTTCTTAAACTTTGGGCACGGATGGTGAAGAATGAGGTATTTATGGTTGGTTTTATTGCTTGTGACAGGGAGATTGGGACTACAGGAAGTATTTGGTCCAGGATTTGGGTGCATGTCCCCTGATAAGCAGAGGCAGTTGAGGAAGGTAGTAATATTTTTTATTTGGTCTTTAACAGTTGTGGACAGTAAGGTATTAGCTTAGGTTTGTAGTATTTAATTGAGGGGGAAAAAGTTTTATCCTGAAGTAGTGGAGTGGGTTGGATTGAACTAGAGAAGTAGATATGTTGTGGAAGTGTGTTTTAGTGGGATGAGGAAGTAGGTTGGGAGTGGGGGGGGGGAGAAAGGAGGGGTAGAGTTGATTATAGGAGTAGGAGATAGCGTGGTATAAAGGTTTAAGAACAGAATGCAGATAGATGGGGTGAGAATGACTTGAGGTAGAAGATAAGGCATGGTAGAGGGGTGTATATGTGTATATTAGCAGTATAAAATGAGTAGGGCAGATTGCATATGTGTATGGATTGAGTAGAAATAGATGTTTATAGGGACTTTGATGGGCCGGGTTAGAAAGGATGCGATTGGCAGGTGGAGGTAGAGAGGGGAGGGGTTACAGAGTGGAGATTGGTTGGTTGAGAGAGGGAGGGGTTTGGAGTTGAAATAAATGTAGGAGTAGTGAGGGCAGATGGGAACTGGGGGTAGGGGAGCGGAGTGGGAAGAGCTGGAGAGAAGGTGGCTGGTGGAAACCAATCAGCCAGCTGTAGCTGAAATGTGGGAGCTTAGGGGAAGTACAGGAACAGCAGAGGTGACATACTGGAAAGATTAAAAAATCGCCTGCATGTAAATGAAGGATAACACACACCAAACATTCTGTAAAACTAAATACAACAAAATGCTATTCATTCCCATCATCTCTCCCAACCCCCTTCACAGGTGGTACTTTTTGAAATTATACCGCAGGGGGGGCAAACAATGGGAAACAGAGGGAACAGAAGTTCATTAAAAAGTCACTCCATCATCTAAAAGGAATGGTACTGGATTTAAAATAATTACTTTAAAAAAAAAAATCACTAATGCAGGCAAAGAAATGAGTGAAGGACTATTAATGACTGTAATGGGAGAAAAATAAAATGCCATAATAAAAGTAAATTGAGTGAAACAGAAAAACAAAACCAATCTGGTGATTGCATGCTGACATAAAAGACTACATTCATGACTAAATAAGACATACAGCATAATCAGTATATTAAAATAAAACAAGAAAACCCAGCCAGAGTAGCAAACAGGCAAGTCTAATTAATGTTTCAATACAGTCTTTATATTCTGCTAAAAATAGGAATAGTTTTCCTATAAATCAGTGTAAAACCAGCTTTTAGGGTCTTATTTTACTCAGGATTAGCAACTTATTAAAGTATGGAAGATATACTTGACTTAAGCTAAGAAGAGTGGCATGGTACTTTTATAGGTACAAAAGTAAGGGGGAAATGCTGTACATGAGGGAGGAGAATATAAAACAGCTCAATTAGAAGCAGAAATGCTGAACTGCTATGACTCGGCATTCTTAAGACTGCTTTTGTTAAATGGCAGACACCTGGTGGATCGGAATGGTAATGATCCTGAAAATTGCACATAAAAAAACTGAGTAAGTCACAACTGACGGAACGCATCAAATCTAAAAAGTAAGATAACATCAAAACCTACCTCTTTCAAAAAATTAGTTTTGTAGGGCAGCAGCTGTGCTACTCTTCAACTAAATGAGATGGGAAGCTTGTGGTATGGCCCCCACTGCTTTTAAGAGCACTTAAATGAGGCTCTGTATTCTCAGGCTGAAAAGCTGTGCAACTGCCAGTACAAACAGAAAGAATTAAGCTACAAGTGTGGGACACATTCAAACAGCAGTCTGAAGGTCTCCAAAGATCAATACTGTAAAAATAAGCAAAGAAATATGAAATCTCCCAACAGTGTAGAAGACAAAATGGAGAGAACTGCAATTAGCACTTAAGGATAAGGAGCAAAATGAGAACTACATGATTCATAAAGAGAAAACTGAGATGACAGCACAGACTCTCTCAAGAAATTCTAATGCAGTCCAGTCACTGTAAGCAAATGCTGCAAATACAAACATTAAATTAACAGAGAAAAGATGCACACAATGAAGTACAGTTGTGTACACTTACCACAAATGTAGATGTTAGAGTATATTCACGGTTACAGTCCTGACATGTGGGATTACCTGCTGTGGAGGCTCTTGACCGGCTTGACTACCAGAGTAAAAATATCCCTCCTCCCAAGGCTGGCAAGATGCCCTTCTCTGATGTCAGTACACTGGGATATAAGGGTAGTACACTGGGATATAAGGGTAGCCAGCAGATACCATGACACCAGTTTTTTCTTGCCCCTTAGAAGATAGAAAAAGGGGGTCTGCTGGGTAAATACCCAGGGGGTCCGCTGGTTAGTGAAGAAAAAAAGAAGCGGACTACTACTACTAGCCAAAACAGGGAAAAGGAGGGAGGGAAAGAAGACTGCAACAGTGAATACACTTGAACATCTACACTTATGCTAAGTGTACACAGCTGTACTATGTTCTTCAGGTTTCACTGCTGCAGCCCTGACTTGTGGGATGATTCTCAAAGCTGAGATGAGGGTTTAGGGTAGATTATGGAGAAGAGAGAATGCCCTGCAAGATGGCAGTGGCAAATCCTGCTCTAGATTTGGAGAAGTCTGTGAAGTGGTAGTGTTTGGAACAACCAACTAATAGGAGGCCCGGGGAGAAAAGCTCCCCAGAGATTAATACAGGAAATACAATTTACAAAGCTCCACAGAGATTTGTACAGTAAAAAACACACAAATTAACAGAGTACAGTACAAATACGGAAAGGTAGATAAAGCAATGAACAAAAAATAAATATACATTGTGTAACCAAAGACAATATGGTAAATAGGACAATTATGCAGCTGTAAGGTTACATTAAACAATGGTTAATGCACTAATCCCACATATATGAGAACACAGGTAGTACCTAATGGAAGATTTCTTAGAGGATAGAAGTGCAGTATTGATCTTGTAAGGAAGGCTACCCAGGGTTGGAACAGTTACATAAGGAGTTTTCTGAAAGTAGTTTTGTTTTCTGCGGACCTAATATCTACAGGAATGGAATTCCGTATCTTTGCAACAGAAGTGGAATATAAGGAATCTCCAAAGTTATTGTTGCCTTTGGTTAAGTCAACCAGGGCTTTGTTGGTGGATCTTAAAAGGCGTCTGTTAGAACAGATATTAAGGAGGCCCTGAAGTGCAGGTACTTTGTTAGGATAATACAGGATTTGCTGGGCTATAGTAAGATGGTTGTATGTAAGACTGGGTAATTCTAGAAAGGACAGCTGCCCGATAGCTAAACAGTGGTGTGTCCTAATGGGTGAATCAGTAGCAGACTTAGCTATTTTATTGTAGCAAATGTTTAGTTTGTTTAAAGCTGCTTTGTTTAGGTTGACGAATATGGGGGAGGCATACAGAAGAGAGGATAACAGGTGTGCTCTTGCAATGGTAGCTTTACTATCATTAGTGAGGTACTTTTTACATAGGTTCATAGGTGTGTACTAGACTAATGGCCCTGGAGCCTTTACAAGCCTAGCCCAAACAATTGCCCAGGCACCGTGCCACCCGATGTTAGTTCATAGCGTCCCTATCCAGTAAGGTAACTGGAGTGATCCCTGGGATGAACTTTGTTACCCATCCACTTGTCAAGATTTCTCTTGAAGAGGGCCAGGGAGGTGGCTCTGCTTGACATGAATGGGAAGCTTATTCCAAAGTATGGATAGTCTGTGGGAGATGAACCTGTCTCCTCCAGCATGTTTTGTTAATTGTGGTAATGAGGTTGTGATCTCTGGAGTGTGTGACACAGGGGGGGGGGGGGGGGATTTCTTTAACTGTAGCATTTCAAGTAGGGCCAGGTTGGACATGGCTTTGTAAGTTGAGCAAAGATCACCTCTAAGTATACGATAAGTGACTGAGAACAGCTGAAGTTTCTTGAGTTTGTCTGTATAGGACGTGTTTAAGGGCAGAGATCCTTTTTGTGAGGTACTTTTGTGGCCTCTTCAGCTGTTGTAGGGGTCTGGTTAGGTACATGCTAAATGGGGTGTTATATTCGATCATTGTCTTATACAGTTCCAAGTTTTCTATGGACTTTTTTTTACTGTCTGTGAAACGTGGGTGTCAAATTCATATTGCTATCAATAACAACTCGTAGTAGTATAGTGTGTTGAACAGGTGTGACTGGAGTGTTATTAGCGGAGAACATTGAGAAAGGGGGTCTATGGTTCTAGTGGGATAGAATATCATTAGCTGTGTTTTTTTTTTTGGTTAAGTATTAGTTGAGCAACAGCAGTAAAGGAGTCTTGTTTTAATTCCTGGAGTTAAGGGAGTGTTGGGGCACAGCAGATTAAAGTTGAGTCAGCATACTGGATTAAAGTGGCATGGTGGGTAGCTTTATGGAGCTGATTGATGAATATGCTGAAGAGAAGAGGTCCAAGGATGGATGCTTGGGGAACTCCCAGAGTGGCAGGTAGGAGGGGAGAAAAGGTATTTAGCCATTTTTCCTGCTTGTTGGCGGTTAGAAACCAGGTGAGAGCGGAGTATCTTGGATTAAGATTAGAGAGAGCATGAAGAAGCTTGGGATGAGAGGCAGTATCGAAGGCCTTGGAGAGATCTAGGGACACACTGGATACTAGGTTACCATTATTTCGGTGTTGATTTACTGTGTTGGTAAAGCTAACAAGGGCTGCTGTAGTACTGTGGTTGGGGAGAAAACCATGTTAGGTGTGGGCTAAGAGATTATTAGTGAGGAGATGGTGCATTGAGTGTGTATACATTTTTCCAGGATTTTAGATAAGGGGATAGAATGGCAATTGGATGATAGTTTGATAAATCCACAGAGTTGCCTTCTTTGCGGAGAGGTACAATATATGAAATTTTCCACCAAGAAGGAACTTACTGTTCTGATAAGACGTGATTAAGAAGTATAGATACTGGGTAGGAGATGGCTTTGGCTGCAATTCTTAAGTATTATGCAGGTAATTTATCAGCGGCCAGGGCTGTGGGTTTAAGTCTATTCAGATCTTTATATATAGTGCTAGTTGGAAGAGGTTGTAAGGAAAAGCAGTTTTGGTTTACCGGTACAGAAGACAGGTATGGACATGAAGTGGAAGAATTATTATTGGTGAAGGAAAGGATGGATTTGTTGAAGTATTCATTGAATTGGGTGGCAATATTATTGGAGGAGGTGTTGATGTTAGGGGGTGTAATACTGATCTTAACTGGTTGTAAAATGGGTGATAAAACGACAACTAGGGAAGTCGTGATCTGGGCTGAGTCAGTTAAAAGATGAAGTACGAAAGTCTCTGAGGGATTTGCTTACCACTGCGGAGACTATTGTTAACCTTATCTGACATGAGATAAAGCAAGAAAAAAAAAAGTGCCCCAATGAGGTACTTCGCTTAAGACGACTTCTCTCTAGTGCAGACTGACCAACGTATTGAAACACTGCTTCGGGCTCCAGTGGCAAGGAAGACCGATGTCATGGCACTGGCTGGCTCCATTTATACACCAGTGTACTGACATCAGGGAATGATGTCCACCAGCCTTAGGAGGAGGAGGAAGATTTTTACTCTGGTAGTCGAGCCAGCCAAGGGCTTCCACAGAAGGAAATTCCACAAGTCAAGACTGCAACAGTGAAACACAAAACATCTACAAAAGAAAATTATTGAACCGAGGAACACGTCCCTCCCCAGAGGATATCTGAGATTTTTTTGGTATCCCTGTAATGCAAGAAGGGGAAAGACAGTTAAAAGGGAAGACAGAACTGCAAATATTACACTAACAAGGGATGAAGTTGATATGGCTGCTGTCTAATACAGAACAATTGGCTAATGTACAAGTTCAGAGCTTGCAGAGTGCACATAGGATTTTTATCTCCCATTTTCTCAGTGTTAACAAATGAGAAAGTAGAACACAGATAAAGCTGTAAGTAAACATTCTAAGCTTAGCTGGACGAGTAAGCAGCTAAAATAATAATATTGACTGGAATCGTCTACAAGAAGGCTTCTGCTAATATATTCATCCTTAGGAGGAGACAGTAAACTGAGGTCCCATATGCTTGAATTGGTGGTAGCTCAGCTAGAAGACCCCCCAGCACCCATGGAAAAGGGTAGGGTAAGTTCCCCAATGTCCTGGACAAACTTCCCCCAACAGTATAAATACCTCTTGGGATTTCACAAACAAAAGAGGCCACCAGCCAAGTGGAACTAACCTGGTCAACAAAGAACTAAAATAAAATAAAATAAAAATTCAAATGATCTGTTGTGAAGAAAATATCACAAGGGGAATCTTTATAGAAATGAGAGACAAATTGTGCATACACATGACCTTTTCAAAAGAAAAGGGGCTTGTACTGGGGAAGCTAACAGAGCAAACATTCACGGCTTGGGGTAAGATTTCTGTATATATGTTAAAACGTACATCGTTACTGATTAGAGAGGCTGCACAGTATACCATGAAAACTACATTAAGAATTTAGTTATTGATATAGAACTAAAAAAAAGAGAAATTTTGACTAATGATCGGGGCATCCTGTAATTAGTAATAAGATTAGTTTTTGATAGAAAGCTAGTTAGAACAGAGTTACCACCCAAGAAAGGGAAACGTACAGCTGTGTAAGTAAATTTATCATAATATGAGATGTTCTAATAGATCACTATTGCAGTAGTCTAAGCCGTGGGTTATATCCTTGCCAAGGATATGACTGCTGGCCAGCTTTCAAAGCTACAGGACACCTTCAACATGTCCAAAAAAAAAATATATATATATATATATATATATATATATATATATATATATATATATATATATATATATATAAAAGGTTTGGTGGTTTTTGTCATACATTTGGTACACTGTTGTTTAAGAAGGAAGCTTGTTTTAAACAAACTGACCGGTTATCACAGGATGCCAGAATTTCCTTTGGGTGAATTGCTATGTAGTGGGAAGTTGGATTTTGCCCTCAGTCCACTGTTTTGTGATTGCAGAATTGGTGCATATAATTAGCAGGGATTGCGGAGGATGAGGTGTTGCAGGGGGCTTTTTTATGCAAAAGTCTAAAAGATTGACTATTTTTGCTTGGAACCGTTTACCTAGGTATTTTTATACCCCAAGTAGACTCCAAAGAAATTTTCCTTTGGTTGACACAAATGTTGGAGGTGTGATGAGGAAGAAAAAGTAATTGGGAACATTTTCGAAGAGTCATGAATTGGCAGACTTTAAAGATTCCAAACAACAACCGGACAGCACAGCAAACTGATGGACTCAATTCCAGTTTAACAAATGTTTATTCAAACAAGATATGCAAGCGCTTTCACAGTCAGATAAACTGCTTCTTCAGACATTGACACAATGTACATCTAGCCTCCATTTAAATAAATCTCTCAACCCCTAGCTAATCAACATCAACTAAGTTTTAAAGAGACTTTTCCTTTTATATAACAGAAACAGTTATATGTGTGTAAGTCACATTTCAATTACACTGCTTAGTAGTAAGCTTTTGTTAAAACATTTCTATGTTTTATTACAAAAATATTTTAATGGTTTCAATTATTTACATGCATATATATATATATATATATATATATATATATATATATATATATATATATATATATATATATATAAATAAATACTCATCTGTACTATCCACCTGGTTTCATTAACTTCTGTTCTATTTCTAACGTCACCCATTCTTTCATCAACCTTCATTTTGTCAATGGCCAAGAATCTGAAGCAATGTGTATTATCAGTCCATTACATGTTTAGCTAAGGCATTAGATTCCTACAGACTACACTACCAGAGACAATGGGTGAGCAAATTGGTGTAATTAAGGAAATGATCTTTTCGAGCTATGATAAAGGATCGGAATTATCTAGACATAGTAAGGCCTTGCAGAGTTGAGTCCAATTATGGTGGCTGTCAAAAAAGCAATTTCTAGAAAATGGAAATCAAAGTCTAAACCAACTTTACTAGAAGTAGTGAATATAGTAACAGGGATAAACCAACCGGAATTGGGATCTTTAGAAAAGGGTAGGAGCAAATTAAATAGAAAAAACAGAAACTGTGAGAAGAATACACGCAGAGGAGGAATGAGGTTTAAAAGAAGGCAGGATATGAATGAGGTCTGTAATGTTTGACAATGACTGGACAGATTATGTGTGAACAATGTTGGCAACTAAAATTATATTAATATGTTTTGTTTTCATTTATATAAATGTAAGATTGACTGTGCCATCCATACACAAATTACCTTCCACCTTACCCAATAGATCAATCTTACTGTTTTCTTACAAAGGTTTCTTTTGTAGCATTCACAGAAGATTTAAAACCTCAGTACAATGGTGACTGTACTACTGATCTCTAATGTATAAACATGTAAATATGCATTGTATATCATACTATGTTGCTATTTTACTGTGCTTATGTTTTACTATATCATTTTTATTAATTGCTACTATGTCTACTATGTTTTATGGAGTTTTTCTCCCTGGGCGTCCACTGAAAACGGGCTCCTTGAGCCCAGTGGACCTCCCCGGTCATCAAACTGGAAATAAATAAATAATGTGATAATTTAATAAAGATTTTTTTTTTTTTTTTTTTTTAAAAAAGAAAGATCACAGGAAGGAAAAGTTTAAGGATTTGAAACAGCAAAATTCTACAGTTACTGATGAGAGGAGAAAAACTGAGGTTTGAGAGAGGGAAGTAGTATGGGGAGCAACTAATTAACCAGAAGACAAAGAGAAGGAGCAGATTTTAGAGTTGAGGTGAGGTTGGAGCCGTTTCTTGATACTGTTTTGAGTCTGAGGTTTTCTGAGGGCACATGGCAACTGGCTCCAGAGTCTGGCCACATGGCAGGAGTATAAGATTTCATCATGTGCATTTGAGGCCTTGTCCTGGCAGGCAAGGTATTTGTCTATAGAGTTCTCTTATGCAACGGTACTTCATAGGTGAGATCAGTGAATGATGTTTGGAAACCTGTTTGGTGTAGAATACAATGGGATATGTTGTTGGTTACATTGAAGATAGCTGGGAAATTCCATCCATTTTTTTTTTTTATGCAGAGTAATGCAATGGCGAGTTCTGCTAGGGAGACTGAAGATGCATTTTGCTATTTTCTGTAGAATTGCTCTAGTCTTTGTTGTTGAGTAGTATGAAGGTTAGCATGGAATACTGCAGCATAGAGAAGGCTGGTAGGAGGTAATCATTGGCTACAGACTTACGGGCTTATTCTGACAGATGGGTTTTGATTCTGTACAAGGCACCTAGTTTGTGAGGAGTCTTTTGTATAACACTGTATACATAGAAGTCAAATTTTAATTTATTGGTCAGGGTAATGCCAAGGAGTTTGATATTTGGGACAATATCCAGGATACTGCTATTCGAAAAGGTAATGCAAAAAAATCAATGTGTGTCACAAGATTGGATCAAGGTAGAAAGAGCATGATCTGTCATCATGTTTTTGAATCAGAATTTTACTTAAGTGTATGATTCCCGGGTTTTGGCTTGGAGTTCATTAATGGATGAAGTCATCTGCACACTAAACAGGTGAGGAGGAAGCAGAAGCATTATGCAGATCAGTACGCTGTGGACAGATCAAATTTTAAGAAAGAGGACTGATAATGTGAGCCAGACACAGAATCAAACACCTGAGTTCCTTGCAAACTGGAATGTAATAATCATCTTTTAGGACAAATGTTACTATGAAGTTGCAAGAGGGCATGAGAGATAACAGGGCTTGAAGGGTTCATATTTTGAATTTTGATGAAAAGAAGTTTAGGAACGTCCTCAAAGTTCCACGTTTCTTTGGTACCAGAAAAACCTTTGCCCACTTAAAATGAGGGTACAACTTCTATCGCAGCGAGCAAACATTTCTATAAAATTTGAGTAAACCTGGACATGCGGTCTGCAGGATGAGGAGGAATTCCCTAAAAGAGGGTGCAGGGATTCCCCTTGTCATCTGTATCCCTGCGGGACAACTGTCAGAACCAAATGTTTGCGATAATTTGATGCTACTCTGGAAAATGGAGCCCTAGACTGAAGGCTAGGTTTCAATGATTGTTAGGGTAGAAAGGGGATGGAGTAGAACAGGTAAATAGTTTTTCTGAAGTTTAGGACTATACTTGGCTCTGGTAGCCCTATCCTCCCCCTTTTTTCTTTGAATATCCTTGGTACTGCTTTTTGGAATTCTGCTCATTAAACTGTTTACTCAGTTAGCGGAAAAGGAAGGAAAGTTTTAGATTAACTTTGAGAAAAAGGAGCGACCCCCTTGAATCAATTTCATTCTCTCAACAACTTTTAAGGATCTCAGCAGCAGAGGACCCAAACATATTTTTATCCAGGGGAGAATATAAAATCACAGCGTTAACATCTTCTGGTAGGTTTTCAGAACATAACAAAGCAAATCTTCTCATAACTGAACTGGTAGCGGCAAGCAGCTCTGGAAACAACATTACCAGAAGCATAAGAATACTTTAACGGTTATTTAGTTACCTGAGAAGCAGACACAGTTAATGTATTTAAGTAACGTTTAACCTCAGAAGATGGAAGATTAACAGTTTACTTTCACATTCTCAGAATAAGTCAGTAAACATGTTCACATGCAAGTCTGGTAGCTCAAAATCCTGAAAAGGTATGTAAAGCAGGAGAAAAAAAATTCCCAAATCTACTGTGTACTTTCCTATCCTTATCAAAGGGAATAAGGTTAACATTTGCAATATGTTTAGCAGTAGAATACTTAAAGGACAGGAATTTGTGCATCTGAAATACTGTATTCAACCAGTCAGATTTCTTGGGCAGGGAGCTGACTGTCTGGTATAATCAAAGTGGTTAAGGAAACATTTTCAAATGTAGGCACCACAGGAGGAACAGCTTGCAGGCTGAGGAAAATCCAGCTGTAATAAATAATAGTACTTTTGCTGGAAGACAGGGATTTAATTCTGTTCCCACCAAGATAAATATCTCCTTTTATTAAGTGAATTCTGGAGGGAAATGTGAAGGGGAAAAATCCTCAGAATCATAACCTTCAGCTTGAGGAGAATTAACTAAAGAATCACATTCCCTTTCCCCTCATTGCTCATCTGACTGGAATTCATTTTTATACTGTGAGGGAAATCCTTTTTTCTATGACAATATAGTTAGGAACTAGGATTTACACATTAAAATCGGAGAGCAAATTTCAGCAAATTCTCCCTGTCCTTAGTTAAAGAAATAAGAAAAATGTTTACGTTTCAGCTTTTTCTTAGGAGAAACAAGGCAGGCAGATGAGCCCAGGAATCAGGCATCTTACCCGGCTAAAAAGAAAACCTGGTCCCATTCCTTCTCAGAGACTGACAACAGCGATTCTCCCCTGTCTGAAGAGGGCAACCTTACAGCCACAGAGGATGTGCCTTTGTACTGGTCCTTAGTGCTTGGAATAACTACACCAGAGGAACCAGAAACAAAAGATGGGTGGTCTGAGGTACCAGAATTAACCACAGCAGTCTCTTTCATCACTGGCTGAGGCAACAGTAATGGAGCTGGTCAGATACCCAAAGATTTTCCAACAACCTTCTTCTTCTTGCAGACAAAGCAAACAAGAAAAACAAAGACTGACAATTGCTCCATGTTCCAATTGGTGAGACCACCTTACACAGTTTGCAAATGCAAACACTACATTTGTAAAAAAATCATTTCAGAAATTCAGTCACAGGAAAAATAATATATATATTTTTTCAGAGTAAAGAGATGAAATGAAGATTTTCCCCAGAAAGGGACCTGTAATGCCCAGCCTTGAAAGACTAGTCACTAGTCAACAGTCAGTCCCACTTAGTCCACAGAGGAAAAGCACTTCAGTGGCAAGAAAGCTAAGAGTCTTTTTGGTGCTTAATCGCCTTTTATTTGACTCTGAGCCAGTGGTTGTTTGGACATGTGAAAGATGCCTTAAACCTTTCAAAGCTGACTAGCGGTCATATTCTTGACAAGGATATATATAATCCACATAGCTTAGGCTACTGAAACAATGTCCTAAATGTTGAACACCTTAGAATATTAAGCTGGAATGTCAATGGGCTTACAGGCCCAGCCAAAAAAACAAGGGCATTCAATCACATTAGGAAACTTAACTACTAGCCTAATGTATTGACTAGATTGCTTCAATTAACTCCCCATGAATGTGCTCCTCTTCCAGCTGTACTCCCTTATCACTGTACATGCACAGCCTCAGATCCCCTAAATAATGACCTCGTGGTAACACTCGGTTAGGTTCAGGAAGTGAGGGATTGCAAGGGGAGCTGCAAGTATAGAAACAGGCGTTAGAAATCCATTCCTGTGGCAGCCTGCCACAGTCTCTCACTGGTGAAGCTGCTAATACTTTGATTTCACTGTCCCCCAAACTCCCTCCTGTATTAAAAACAGATTTCCTGGAATGCTCCTGGCCACCACCAGACATTTCAGACAATAAACTTCCTTAGGTCTTCCCCTGGGATAGAAGAGTTGGCCATCAGCTACTAACCTATTCTTTCCACCAACTCCTCCAGTGGCCTTTTCCTTAGAACAGTTCACTAGCAATGCAAATGAACATTCAGACTCTGAGTCACTGGGTGCACTTATTGATTAGAAGTGAAACTACAATCCTGACAAATTTTTATAAATCACAAAAACCCTGCAATATGGAATGGCAACAAAGGTGAAAAGGGTATAAAAATCAACTCTGAACTTTTTTTGTCACACTTTGCCCCCTTTTCCTGCGCATCATCAGCTCCGCCCAGCCAACTGGCCCATTCGTTCCCCCCCCCCCACCAGGGTAAGAACTGACCAACAGGGGCCATCTTTAAGGCAGCCATCAAGGGATGGTAATGTATTTTTGCTTTTATGCCCTACTGTCTTGCAAATGCTTGAGTATGCTGGGAAGGTGAAAAATACAATGGTTTGACAGTACTAATCAGTCCTTCATTTCAAGGGACAAACAACCAGCAAGCAACTATATCAACTAACTTGAAGCACAGGAGGCAGTTTATTCAGTCTCCACTGAAGAGCTCTGACCTATCTATGTGCTCACCAAGCATAAATAACCTTCTTTGTCCCCAGAGCAAGGCGATCAGCCACACCCTGTTACTCCTATCCCTCCTTGACTGACTCCTGCAGTGCCAGGGATGCTAATAAATCCCTGGTCACCTAGGTCACAATCAGGCCTCGTTCCCTTTGCTCTACAGGGCTAGACTTTTTTTTTTTTTGGTAAATAAAGCTTTGTAAATATGAAGATGTTATCAAGAATAAAGAAGGCTGAAACATGGATTTCATGGTTGTGAGCAATCACCTCCACTTAATATAAAACACTGCTAGGATTTGTGAACTAGTCTTCCTTCATTTAATGTGGAGCCAAACAAATTAGCAAAACACACAAAGAAATAAGGTGGATAATATTAAGGCATTCCAGTGGAAACAAAGGAGAAACAGAGGATGTTATGTGATCCTATCTCGCCTACATTCTGACTGATGGGTTCGGAGCCGATCCCTCGGCTCCGACTCGGCACGCTTATGCCAAAGAGCGAAGTCTCTTATTGGCTGAGCTTACTATATCCCAGGATGCACCACTACCAGTCCCCCAGATCTCGTTTGCCGCTAACTAGCAAAGACGTGGTCTCGAGCTGGCTGAGCTAAGTAGTGTCTTTTCACTAACTTTTTCTGTCAGAAATTTGCTAATTCTTTAACAAAAAGCTGTTTTAACAGCTACTCTGTGCTGTGTGTGTGTTTTGAAAACTTTTTGTAAGAAAATTTGTGTGTGATTGGTGTTTGTTCCGGTACAGGCTCCCTTCATCCATAGGGCCTTTCCTGTTGGTTAATTTCTTTGAACCTTAGGGGTTCTTGGATTCCTGTATACTTTATTCACTGTTGTATGTCTTCAGTTGGCCTTTATTTTAATTGGCTATCATTGTAAACAGCAAGTTAATCTTGTAGGGTCAGTCTTTCCCAACAAAGTTTTGTCTGTGAGAGAGTACTCAGTTTTTCTTATAATGTCTCAGGCTCCTAGGCCTTCGGGCTTCAAAAAATGCACTAAATGTAGTTTTAAAATGTCTATCACGGATGACCACTCTCTGTGTGTATATTGTTTGGGCGCCAAACATTTGCAGGAGTCCTGCAGCGTGTGTCACGCTTTTTCCTCGAGGGTCCTCCAAGAGAGGAAAAATAAGCTTATTTTGAAAGGCCTTATAAAACCCTCTTTTGAAGAAGCTTTAGCATCCTCTCCTTCTCCTGCTAAAAAGAAAAGGGCGTCGGCTCCGACCAGTCCGTCGGACCCGACCACCAAAAGACATAGGCAGGCTTCTCCTTCGGCTCCAAGGACTTCGGAGCCGAGGGCGGAACGGTCTGCCTCGATGCCTCCAGTCTCGACTCCTCTGGCTTTGGAGCCGATGGCTGGGGCATCGAGAGGCGGGTCACCTTCATCGGCTCCACTGGTCTCGGAGCCGATGAAGGTTGTCCGCTCAGACACTTCCTCCTCAGCGCCTAAGTCCTCCTCGGCACCGATGGAAACTAGTTTGGGTATCCCTTCGGCGCCGATGGTCATCGAGTCGCCTCAGAGCCGGTCCCCTAGCCCCTTGGGGCCGTTGGAGAGGCCAACTCGAACCCGTTCAGTATCCTCTAGGTCATCGAGGATGTCAGATTCGGACATAGACAGGGTGCTCCAAAGACTGTTCCAGTCCCCAGTCTTTCAAAAATTTGTTTCGGCTCCGACCCAATTGGCTTCGGAGCCGATAGCCCATGCCATTGCCATTCCTCCTCCGACCGCTTCGGCTCCGTCGGAGCTGGTGCTGTTGGAGCCGGTGGAGATCCTAGGGTCGGCTCCGACCCTTACTCCAACCCCGGCCTTCGGGTCCGAGTTTGGCACGCGGACTTCTTCGGCCAGACCCGGGGGTGACTTTTCGGGACCTATGCTGTCGGTTCCGAGCCTCCCTCTCGGTGCTTCGGCTGCGAGACTTCCGTCTGCTATCATGGCTCCGGGGACGGGGGTCCGGTTTTCAGAGCTATGAGGAGTGCCTTGGCCAAGTCCTCTTCGGCCATCTCTCCGGCTATACCGACACCTTCCCTGGGCGTGGAGACTGGGTCTTTGGCAGTTCCCCTGTCCCTAGGCAGCGGAGCCCCGGGGCCTGAGGTTACCCCCACTGGGGGTTCCCCTCCTCCTGAGGGTTCTTCGGAGTTGTCTTCAGAGGAGCCCCCAAGGAAGAGATCGTGCAAGAGGAAGCACGTGGACTCCCCCGAGTCTCTTACATCGGACACTGATCTTGATGATGTGGAGGGGTCCCCGAAGTCGTCCTCGGATGATGTCTCATTCGCAGACATTTTAGAGATCCTCAAGCAACGAGGCGGCTGGATATCCAAACCCCCCTCTGCTGATGAGTCAGTGCTTCTCAAGGCCTTTGGGGCTCAGCCCTCCGCCTCCTGGGAGTCTCCGCCCTTCGACGAGCTCCTGGATTTGGTTTGTCGGAGGGCGTGGGAACATCCAGATACTGTGGAACTAGTGCCTTCTCGCCCTAACAAATTTTTGTCTGCCCCACCCGAGAAGGAGTTCTTGACAAAAGGCGTGGCTGTAGATGCCATGGTGGTGGCATCTGCTACACAACAGGACGTGGCAGAGGCTTCAACGTCCGTCCATCCTCCTAATAAGGAGTCTAGGAGCATGGACCGATGCGGAAGCGCACCCTGACTTCAGCGGCCTTTACACTAAGGTCCCTGAATTATTTGGCACATTTTACCAGGCTACAGAGGGATCTGGTCAAGGAGCTGTCAGATTCCCTCTCAGGTAACCTACCTGAGCAGCTAGCCCAGTCGGTTAGCTCTCAGTTGGCTATCCTTACCTCGATTTCTAACTCGTCCATGAGGCTCATTTCATATGCGGCCGAAGGCGCGGGCAGAGCGGCAGGCACAGGCGTGGCTCTACGGAGACAAGCCTGGCTCCGTTTAAGGTCATTTCGGAGGCCTTCAAGTCTTCCTTCACGACGCTCCCTTTGATGGGTCGTCTTTGTTTGGACCTAAGGTTAAAGACACTCTTAACCGCTGTGAGCAAGAGGGAAAAACTTTATCTGCCGTAGGTGCACGTTATTCCACTCCCTTTCGGCCTTATCCCAAGGCTAAAAGAGGAGGGAAGATGTGGTTCCAAATCACGTAAGTTTTTCCTCAACAGCAGGAAGATTCCCCTTCCAGAGGCAGACGACGGGAAATTTTTCTGGGAGACGCCGTCCCAGAGGCGACAGAGGGCCCCGCAATTCTGGAGACCGCAAGTCCTTTCGTGGCTCTTCAGCCTCCCACACTTCATGAGGGATTGCCCGGCTGTGCTGCTCCGGAGCCAGTCGGGTGCCGTTTGGCCAAGCACCTAAAAGCCTGGGAGTCTATCACTCAGGACAGATGGGTGCTTCGGATTATTGCCGGAGGTTACACCATTCCCTTCACACACTCACCCCCACCGTCCAAAAAAATCCCGGACCCACCACCCAGTCAAAGGGAAATTGCAGCCGCAGAAGCGTCAAAGCTGCTAGAAAAAGGAGTCATCCAACCGGTCCCCACAGACCAGATCGGATCCGGAAATTACTCAAGGTTCTTTTAGTGCCAAAAGACAGGGGACCTGAGACCAATATTGGATCTCAGCAAACTAAACCAATCCGTCATGAAATCCAAATTCGAATGGTCACTTTACAATCCATTCTCCCATTGTTGGAGAAGGATGTTTGGATGTGCTCCATAGATCTCAAGGACGCCTATTATCACATACCGATACATCAGGCGTCCAGGAGGTATCTGCGCTTCAGCCTGGGAGACAGTCATTTCCAATTTTGTGCACTGCCCTTTGGTCTCACCACAGCCCCCAGGGTGTTCACCAAGTGTTTGGCAGTAGTGACTGCTCACCTGAGGAGTCTTGGACTCCAAGTGTTTCCCTATCTGGACGACTGGCTCCTGACTGCCACCACCAGGCATCTACTAATGGACAACCTCAAAGCCACCATCTCCCTGGGTGCTACCCTGGGAATTACAATCAATTGGTCAAAGTCTGTCTTGCTGCCCTCTCAGCGCATAAGGTTCATAGGAGCAGAGATGGACTCAAAATTGATGCACGTCTTTCTTCCTACCGAAAGGATTCAAACTTTACAAGGTCAAGTTCAAGCCCTGCTTTCAAGATCCAAAGCCCCAGCCAGGATGGTCCTGCAACTTTTAGGTTCGATGTCTGCCACTGTTCTCCTAGTTCCACTGGCAAGATTGCACATGAGGATTCTTCAGTGGCTGTTATCGACTCAATGGTCCTTTCAGAATCTCCCCCTCAATCACCCCATTATGATTACAGAAACGTGCAAACGGGACCTCCGCTGGTGGCTTCAGCCATCCAATCTGAATCAGGGAAGACCTTTTGTTATCCCCCCTCCGGTGGCCACCCTGACGACGGATGCCTCCCAGACAGGGTGGGGGGGGGGCATTGTCTGGGCAGGTTAGTTCAGGGTTCTTGGCTTCCAGGCGAAACCTTTCTCCATATCAATGTATTGGAAATGAGGGCTGTACTTCTGTCCCTACAGGCCCTCCACAAGTTTCTCCCTCAAGGCATTATCGCTATCCACACAGACAACATGTCGGTGGTTTGGTATCTAAACAAACAAGGAGGGACCAGATCTTACCCCCTTTGCAGAGAGGCCATGAGGGTGTGGGAATGGGCTGTAGCTACCAACCGTTTCTTGGTAGCGACCCACATTCCAGGGAAATCCAATATATTGGCAGACAGATTAAGCAGGACGATTCTCTCTCCTCACGAGTGGTCCCTGAACGAAACAGTAGCAGCTCAGGCTTTCAGAAGATGGGGGACCCCGTGCTGCGACCTATTCGCAACACCACAAAACGCAAAGTGCAAAAGGTTCTTCTCCTTGACTCCACGTCAGGGGGAGGCAGCTATGGATGCTCTGGTCCAACCTTGGCCAACAGGACTACTTTATGCCTTTCCTCCGGTTCCACTTCTCCCCAAAGTCATCCAGAAAGCTTCTCAATTGGGGTCCACAATGATACTAATTGCTCCGCACTGGCCTCGTCAGGTATGGCTTCCCTACCTGAAGAAACATGCTGTGGACGATCCTTGGTTTTTGGATCTAACTCCGGATCTGCTGATTCATCAGTCGGGACGACAACACCAGTCCCTTCACACTTCGAAATTGACAGCTTGGCTCCTCCACTTCCGACTTTAGTCAGAAATCACACCTTAGACCCGGAAGTTATTCACATTTTATCTTCGCCCACAAACCCACCACTAAGAAATTGTACCTCAGTAAGTGGAAGAGGTTTGCTATCTGGGCTCAACTCAGGGGCTTAGACCCTATCACTGCCCCGATACCAGAGGTTTTGAAATTTTTAACATCCTTGTTTAATCAAGGATCTTCAGTCTCTACTATTAAAGTCCAACTAGCAGCTATCTCTAAATTTCACGAATCCATGGATCCACCGTTGATGAGCAGCAGATTATGCAAAACTTTCATTAAAGGTGCTGGGCTGTTAAGACCCCCAGTTTTTCATCCTGCGCCTCCGTGGGATCTTGATTTGGTACTTCGTGCCTTAACATCTTCCCCTTTTGAACCGGCTGCTACATGCGAGTTAAAATATCTGTCTTGGAAAACTGCCTTCTTAGTTGCAATTACCTCTGCAAGAAGAGTTTCAGAGCTTCAAGCCCTATCTATCAAACCACCGTACTTGATTTTTCACAAGGATAGAGTATCACTTAGGCCTAACCCATCTTTTGTCCCAAAGATTTGTTCTAATCTCTGTCTCCAACAATCTCTAGAGCTACCAGTTTTCTTTCCAAAATTCTCCAACGAAGCGGAGTACACCCTCCATAAATTGGATGTTCACAGGCAATTGCGCTTCTATCTAGACAGGACTCAGCAAATTCGAAAATCAGACCAGTTGTTTGTGTCCTTTTCAGATAATAAATTGGGTAAAACCATCACTAAAGCTACTATCTCCAAATGGATTAGAGATTGTATAACTCAGGCTTATTTCTCTTCAAATAAGCAACTTACAACATCTATCAAAGCTCACTCTACCAGAGCTATGGCTACTTCTATTGCTTTTCATTCCAAGCTCGCTATTTCTGAGATTTGTGCTGCGGCTACTTGGTCCAACCCGCACACTTTCATTTCCCACTATAAATTGGATGTGGCATCTAAAGGGCGAGCATCATTTGGTTCCACGGTACTCAGGAGTGTTTTCCGGTGAGCCACCCAGGATTCAGGTGCTAGGGGCTGTCCCATCAGTCAGAATGTAGGCGAGATAGGATCACATAACATCTTTTAGTTATGTACTCACCATAACTTCAGATGTTTGGGATCCATCTCGCCTACATTCCTAATACCCACCCTCCTTCCCCCTGCCTTGGAGATCAGAAGAGATTGAACGGTTTGGAGTTCTACTGTTTTTTATCTTGTTTCATCTGACGATGTTATATAAGCAGCATGTGTGTCTGTGTATGTATGCGGACAAACTAGATCTGGGGGACTGGTAGTGGTGCATCCTGGGATATAGTAAGCTCAGCCAATAAGAGACTTCGCTCTTTGGCATAAGCGTGCCGAGTCGGAGCCGAGGGATCGGCTCCGAACCCATTAGTCAGAATGTAGGCGAGATGGATCCCAAACATCTGAAGTTATGGTGAGTACATAACTAAAAGTTCTGAAAGCTGTCTTACAGCAAATGAACTGGGTATGCCAAGAGGCACTCTAAATCCATTAAGTTAAAAATGCTGACAGTGGAATTATGGCTGGTTGAATTTTATTTAAACTTGATTAAATTGCCAATACTGCTAATTCATGAAAAAATAATATCAACACAATTCTCTCTACCTGCCCAGGGATATGTTCTTCATAACCCAGTCTTGAAGTATAAGCATCCTCAGCTCTAACGCAGTCCATGACGTGATCCACCTGTGGTGCAGTCCAGCTGTAAACCTGAAAAGGAGTGGCTATCCTTTCAAATGGGTGCCTCTGTACCCTAAAAAAAAAAAAAAAAAAAAAAAACATAACTCAGACATTCGCACTAGTTAGTAATAAAAATTAAAATAGGGAGCTGAAGTAATAACGATCTCTTCAGATATTTAGTTTCTGTAGCAACATACAGCTCATGTGTTCAGCATTAGAGTTTACTCAAAAATCATAATTCACAGTACATCTGGCCTAGAATTACTCGCCATGGAAAATCTAGCCCTCCTCATGTTTCCTTATACTTGAAAAACTAAAATTTTTCAATGATACTTCATGCCATTTGCATCATATTCTGAAATACAACAAGCTATATATCTGTAAAAGTACACTTGCCAACACACTGGCAGAGGGGCAAGAAGTACCGTAGACTGCCTGTAACTCATGACTTGTGTTCCAGTAACAACCTAGGTGACAGAAGGTACAAACAACTTTAATGAAAGCCTACAGTCCTTGCAGAAGTGGTACAGCTGAGGGGAATCTCCCCCACCCCCAGTAAGGAGCATAAAGAATAAGAGGATACAAAAAAGAAAAAAAAGGAGGAGGATACAATACTTTACACTGGGTGTACATCTGGATAAATCCCTACCGGTTTGTAGGTTACAGCCAATGAACACCCACTCTTGGAAAGGTAGGGAAAAAAAAAAGAGCATCAGAAAAACACAGCATAATCTACAACGAGACTACCATTTTTTTCAGCTTAGCTGTTCCTCTGCTAGGAGAATGAAAAGTCCAAAAACAGGCTATTGGCAGCACAGTGAGACCAGATATGAAGCTAAGCAAAAAGAAGAATTAACTAGATTAACTACAAAATGGATTTGGACACTTCTCAGTTTCAAAAGTGATCTGGGGGAATGATATAACAGAGGCAAAGATGAGCTTTTTTGTTGTTTAATTAGTGCACCGTGAATTCCCTTAGTTTTGCGAATGATCAGACAAAATAGTCTATGAAGATGCTTTACCAACAAAGCATATCAGTGCAAAGTTACAATTCCTTAACCTTTTGTCTTTAACAATTTCTATTACTGCTCGTTTACTGAAATTTAATATGGGGGTTTAAGTCATGTGTTAGGTCTTCTGACCAGAGAGACAATATCTCCATAAGGCTGCTGTCATAATATAGGAATATGAGCTCATTCATTTGCTCTTTGTATATGAAGGGTTACTGAAGAGTTTGTACGCAAGCTGGATAGAGTCTAGTTCATATGAGGGAAAGACTGCCCCCCCTGCAGAAACGTAGTAAAAAGTGTGCTTTTTCATTTGGTGTTGTTATAGGTGGAGGGGATATTACTTATATTTGCTTTATATTTTTCGATGTTGTTGGGTTCGATGTTAAGAGTTTTAGAGGTTTTGAATTTTTGATCTTATGGTCTCGCTGTTTTGAAATTAGACGTTATGAGTTTTCGACGTTTTGAAGTAGAACCAGGTGAAAAGTAGCTCAATGAAAACTGGTACAGATATATGTGTTTTCTCCGTGAAATAGAAATATGAATGTCTTGGAGTAAAACTAACTGGTGGTTATTTAACAGTTTGCATTCCCACTGCACTAATTATGACCAGGTTTGATACAAAACTGTCTTTTTCTTATTTTTTTTTTCTTTCCTTGGGACAAACCTAGTTAGAAGGTTTTAAAGACAACAGGAGTGCTATAAACCACAAACCACAAGGATGGATAGGGTATCAAGTTGTATGTGGACAGAAGAATATCAGCACTGTAAATGGATGGCTAAACATAAACGACAATATGCAGCTGTACATATTTACTGTCTGGGGAATACTGACTGGATTCTGAATACTTACCACTAGGGAAATCAATTTAACCTATATCAAGATCACGAGGAGGTGAGGATAAGGTTATCAACTATGATTTTTTTTTGTTACAGGCTTTAGATCCACTGGTAGTTCTGATGACACTTGTTTACTTAACAGGAACTGTCGAGTTCATGCTATTTTTACGACACCATAAACACAAGACATGAATAGGACGGAAACAATCTGGTTGGCAAAAGGAATCTCATCATGAAATTGACTTTAGGGATCACGTCAATTATAGTACGCTTATTAGTCATGATAAGGTAGAGGTATTAGAGTCAAATGAGCAAGTCAAGCCTGATGATGAAACCAAGCACATATGTCATATTTATTTACAAGGAAGTAGATACACATTGAGATACATAACTGTTTGTATTACCTGCATTAAATGTCCGATGTTTGGTTGGATAGCACTGTTGGCTTATGAACATCTCTAAAGCATGCTGTGTGTATAATTGTACACACAAAAAGTTGCCAGTTTTCTGTGAGATATATGGCATTATATCATGCCATAAACTGATGAAATACATTCTTAATAGATTACTGATTTTATGCTGACTGTATGCTTCAAATCAAGAATGAGTTTTTGAAAAAAAAAATATATGGGTGTATATTATGTTATCGAACTTTTAAAAGTTCGAACATCATATGGTCGAAGCCATATGATCGAACTTTTACAAGTTCAAAACACGAAAAAAGAAACAGAAAAACCTACCTGACCGTTTTAAGACGGGGGGGGGGGGGAGCACCCGTGCCCACACCCCCCCCCTTTAAATATACAGACTCAAAGATCACACTACAGTGCAGAAAAAGGGAAATCTTCCCATTTCACACTGTATGGAGATACCCGTTGAAACTTTCGAATTTTTAAAAGTTCGATCATATAGTGCTGACCATATGACGTTCAAACTTTTAAAAAGGTCAATAAATGTAACATGTACCCAAATGCTCACCAATGTCAAAAAAGTATAAGACATGTGGATTACAGCAAGCCAATACATGAGAGTTTACTTACTACAGTCATTTCTTACACTGTGGAATACTGAATTTCTTTTTAATATCAATGTATTATTTTCCTCTTAGGCCTTAGCTTGGTACTACAAACCATTTAAACTTCACATTCTCACTGCAATCCTTTGTACAGACTCATACCATATATGTATCGTGGATAACAACCAATTCACATATTGGTATGTCTTTTGGTTGTGGGAGGAAAAACATGAGGACACAGAAGACATGCAGATTCTAAAAAGAAGGCACTCCAACCAGAAACTAAAACAAATAACCCAGTACAAAAAAAAAAAAAAAACGCTGCTTTGCAACAGCTATGCCAATCCCTGCATTATTGCACCATCACTATACACCAACACATTGGGAAAATCTTAAGCATCAAAATAGTTTTATAACAACATAGCAGATATAGCCATGACTACTGAACAGACATGCTAGAGAAAATGACGTATATGAGCGAAGTTAAAAAGAAACTATTCCCCAATCAGCTAACTTTGCATTACTTTTCAGAGGGGTGTAAGTATGTATGCCACACATTACATTTCCAAATATTTGTCTCCAAAAATTCTAAGAATGGCACACAATGCCCTCAAAAGCAAGTACTGTGGTAAAGTACTACATTCAGAGCTGTATACAACAGTAAGGTACCAAATACACATCTAGTGTAAAAGTGTTTATCAGGAAAATGTAACTTCAAGATTGGTATACAAACGTGTAACTTCAACAGGTCATAGTCAGATAAAACTCAAAAATGCTTTTTATCATAACTGTTATGACTGATATTACTCTTTACGTTGCATAGGCTTTCAATATTTTTAGGATAAATGGGGAAAAAACAAAGTGGAGACTTTTTTATGCTACAGGACATAATTCAAACTTCTCCCTACTTTATGATTTTTTTTTTTAAATCAGCTGTGAAAAATCTGTTTATTTTACAGATTTTTATTCTAGTTTAAAGCAAAAATGCTTACAGGATAGTGTTTTCTGCTGAAAACTTCGCTTCACTGTGTGCTGATCTGTCTCATATCCAGTTAGTTTAAAGAGCTTCTGTGCCAAGCTACCTATGAAGGTGATACAGCACAGCAAACAGAGGTATGTAAGACAATGTAACAATGCTCTCAGTTTGCTGACTTTGTAGAACAAGGGTCAACGACATATATCAATACTAGAAACAAGCATGCTGTCAAACTCATTTGATGACACCAGAAGTAAAATCAGAAACTCATCAATGGGACCAGATAACTACACAGAAAACAATGAAAACCTAACCAAACCTCTTATTAGACATTTTCAACTAAATATCAGCACGTGAACATTTCCATTAATGACAGTGACAGGCTACAACTGTACCAATTCACAAGGTGTAGTGGCATCACACCCAAATAATATTAACCCATTAAATCAGCATGACTACTGTTCTATGTAAAAACGAGAAAGTCAAAAAGGTGCAAAGCTAAAATGACAAAGGAAATCTACTTCTGTTATAACAATATGAACTTAAGAGAAACTCTAGCCTTTTGAAACCTGTGGCATTCTCTAACATAACCACCAGCATTTCATCAGGTTTCTGATACCACATACAACTTAACTTGATCTTGTCAAGGCCTTTAAAACAATAACAAATTAACAGATTGTGTGTATGGGGGTATCAGACTAACCAACTAGAAGTTACCAGAGGTGTTTTACTGGGCCCTGCACGGTGCCACTTCTGTTTAGACTAAAAGTGGGAAATATCCTATGGATAATCCATGTATGACCATGACTGTAAAGTTAGTGACAATTAACCACAAGAACTGGAACTTGGACTGAGAACAAGAGGCACACATTTTAGCGTAAACAATTTATTTTCCACTTCCGTCATTAGACTTGATCAGAAAACAATACATTCAACTGCAAAAAAACTTTCAGTTTAAAAATATCTGCAAGACAATAGAAAGTACATCTTTATCCTATAATTAAGTGACATCACAAACTCAACTTTTAAAGACATATACTTCTGTTAAAAACGTATTTGTTCAAGTGAACCCTGCGGTTCTTTAAGAAACAATGTTGACTACATCATTCAGTACTGGTGCTTTGTCAGAGTTTAACCTGATTTGCCGCAGTTCTTTTTGTTCCAACTCTGTCTTAAAATCCTAAAGGGCTAAGATTTTTTAAAAGCCCAAATGGTGTCAAGGCTACGGATTCCTTTTTTTCCACCTTAAAGGAATTCAACAATGCTGGTCTGAATTTTTTAAAATTACTTGTGGACAATAATGTTAAAACTACAGCCATTTTAAGATAACAAATAATGACTGCTGATCAAGCCATTCATAGACGGTTTCACAGTAAGTTTGGTGCGCTCAGAGTATCATAACATCTTCGAAGAAGTTCAGAAGCATGAGCAAATTGGGAAGATTTCCCTTACTGCACTGTAGTGCGGTCTCGGAGTTGGTATATTTAAAGAACAGGGGCTGTGGGGGGTGCAGGTGGGATTGTCCCCCTGCCTACAGCTGTTTTTTTTTTTTTTTTTTTTTTTTTTTTACATATGTTCAAAGTTTTATAACTTCGAACATTTAAATTCGATATTTTAATGTTCGAAGTTATAAAACTTCGAACATATGATATAGACCCTGTAAAACAACTTGAAAAAAAGATATAGCAGCTCCTTACTAGAAAAGTCAAAGGGTTGGAAAACTTCTATTCAGAAAGACTTCAGGAAAAAGAAGTTATGTACCTACCATAACATTCCATGGTAGTTAGTTGTCATTCATCTTGCCTTCCTTCTTGCTGTTTGGGTTCGGAGCCAATCCTCAGCTCTGACTTGGCCTACTTCTACAGCTCAAGAGCTTACTGTCTCGAGGTCCCAGAATGCCCAGCGTCAGCTACCCAGACCTCGTTTGAGATGGTGCACGCTAGACATATAAAGTTCATAGGTTAGTACTAGGCTATCGGCCCTAAGGCCTATGCAAGCCTAGCCATAACAATTCCCTGGAAATTTTTTCCCACAATATTTACTTCTCTTGACTGACATGATCCCCGGGGTTTATTTCCTATCTCCCATCCAATCATCAAGGTTCCTTTTGAAGAGGGCCAATGAGGTGCTCTGCTTGACATGTATGGGCAGTCTATTCCAGAGTATGGGGAGTCTCTGGGTCAGGAACCTAATCCCTCCAGCATGTTTTGTTCATTGTGATAAGATTTAGATCCCCGGAGTGTGTGGCTCTGAGGGATTGGGATTTCTTTAAGTGGAGCATGTCCAACAGCTCAGGGTTTGACATGGCCTTGTATGTTAAGCAGAGATCGCCCCTGAGTAGACGATATGCCACAGAGTATAGCTGGAGTTTTTTTTTTTTTTTTAGACGGTCAGCATATGGCATCTGCTTTAGGCCTGCGATTCTTTTAGTGAGGTATTTCTGTGGCCTTTCCAGTTGTTGCAGATGTCTTGTGAGGTACATACCAAATGGGGCATTATACTCTATAATGGGTCTAATGAGGGATGAGTACAGTGGGACAATGACCTCCTTTTTTCTGGATGAAAAGCCCTTAGTGATGAGGTGTGCCACGTAGAAGGATTTCCTGACTGTTGTGGCGATGTGGTTATCGAAAGTGAGACCACTGTCCACTTGTGTCCCTAAGTCTCTCATCACACTTTCAATGTTTAGTGTCCTGCCACCTACGTGGTAGTTCATGGGTACATGTTTTTTTCCAAAGGTGATGACTATACATTTCTTGGCATTAAGCTTGAGCCCATGGCTCTGGTACCAGGCATCTGCTTCTGTAAGGCCCTTTTGTAGAATATCCACATCATTTGGGGATTCAATAATGGCTCCCAGTTTGCAGTCATCTGCAAACTTTGTTAGCTAGAATCCCGTAGTGTTGGCCTGTACTTCAGAGAAGTAGATGCCAAACAAGAGTGGTCCCAGGACTGAACCCCGAGGTACTCCACCTGTCACTTGTCTGGAGATGGATTTGGAGTTGGCTACTTTTACAGTCTGGGTTCTGTTAGTAAGCCAGTTGGCAACCCATCAAGTGACGTAGGGATTTATGCCCAACTTAGTAAGTTTATCTATGATTCCGGAGTGGGGGATGGTGTTGAAGGCCTTGGCGAGGTCCAGATAGGCTGTGTGGACCTCCTTACCCTCGTCCACAGCTCTGGAGACTGATTCGAAGAAGTCAATCAGATTCAGGAGACAAGATCGGCCCTTCACAAACCCAAACTGGGTGGGGTCCAGTGTCTGGAGGTTGCCAATGTCTTTGTTTATAAGTTCCATGATAATGCGTTCTATGCCCTTGCAGATCAGGCTTGTCAGACTGATGGGACAGTAGTTCCCGGGATCCAAGGTGGATCCTCCCTTATAGAGCAGGATAACTGTAGCTGTGCGCCACTCAGTGGGCACAAAGCCTGAGGTGAGGCTATGATTAAACATGACACATAGGTGGGGTGCCAGTTCATTTTGTAGTTCATGTAGTACACAGCCTGGGATGTCATCTGGTCCCACAGATGTTGTATTCATAGCTTTGGAGAGTGCTGTTTCTACCTGTGCGGCTGCGATTATCGGAATTTGGCAATCTTTTGGTATTGAGATGGGCCCTTTAGGGGGCGAGAGGGGAGTGAAGTTGGCACTAAATCGATCTGCCAGGATATTGGCAATATCCTTGGGATCAGTATATTTAATGCCATTCTGTTGTAGCTCAGAGCAGATCTGAGCATTGCCATTTAGATTCTTGACATAACTATAGAATGCCTTGTGGTTGTCTTTGAAATCTTTGGCAATTTTATTTTCGTAACTGGCTTTTAAGGATTTTATGAGGGATCTCAGCTTCTTACAGAGGCTGTTGAGGGAGTTTTTTGCATCCTGGGATTTTCCTCTTTTCTGCAACAGTTTCTTCCTTCTGTTGTACAGTTTGTTTATAGCAGGGGACCACCAGATTGGCTTCTTTTGTTTTGGAGAAGAGCATCTTGGTTCTATTTGGGATGGCACGATTCATGCACGAGTGGATGTGCTCGTACAGTGCCTTAGTGTAGGATTCTGCAGTCGAACTTCCAGGGGTGTTGTGAAGTTTGTCACTTCTGACTTCAGTAGCATGAAGTTGGCTTTGGAGAAGTTTAAGGAGGTTTCCTAACTGGGGGGTGGGGGTGGGATGTGGATGTCAAGGGTGATTTGCTTATGGTCAGACCTGACCAATGAGGAGGTGACCACTGGTGTGGAGCATCTATCTCCCATGTTGGTAATGACCAGGGCTAGGATATTGGAGCCCCTGGTGGGACAATGGATTAGTTGATCCAGGGCGTTGGAATTTATGAATTCCAAGAACCGTTGGGAAAAGTAGTTGGTACCAGAGTAGTTTTCCCAATTAATGGCAGGGTGGTTGAAATCATCTATTAGGTTGTTTCGTTGTTTCTTAATATTTTCCAGTATGTTTAGGAAGGTGTAGTGAGAATCTTGGGGTATGGTGGGGGATCTGTAGCAAGCTACAATTTGGATTGCAGTCTTAACCTAGTGTTAGTTGCACCTGGAGAATTTCAGATGCATTGTGTTGGGCAACTAGCCTGGAGGTGTGAATATGGACACTCCTCCACCTTTAGTGTTTCGGTCTTGGTTTTGTGGCCGAAAAGTGTGATAAGAATTGTAGCCTGGTATTGCAGGGGTGCTCTCTGGAGCCTTGAACCAGGTCTCAGTCACTGCACAGATATCGATGTTCTCCATTTTTAGGAGTGCCTCGAGAGAGAGTACATTTTGAGGTTCAGACTTCTAGCATTGAGTAGCATTACCTTCAGATTTTGCATGCTTGTATCTGTTACAGTGGTGGTTTTATCCTTTGAACCTTGCCTAAAAAAGGCACTATAGGGGTGGCAAGAGCTTTAGCCAGTAACCTGAATCCTAGGCGTGACAAGTGCAGACCATCTCTGGCAAAGCATTGTGGTTTGTCGATTATGTTTTCCCAGACAGACAAATACTGGATCCCCTTTGAATGACACCAGAAGCTTAGCCAATTGTTGAAGTCAATCATTTTGTTCTTATACTGTGGCATCATTCTGGGAGAAGGCAGGATGCTACTCATGGCTAGGGTCATACCTGCCTGGGTCACATGATCCAAGAGCTCTTCCATGTCTCTTTTCATGTAGTCCAGGGAGGTACGTCTCAAGTCATTTACTCCAGCTTGGACAAAGACAGAGTCGTACTTGTAGTTGTTGTGAAGTGACTTGAGTGCATGCGTTGTAACGTAAAAAAAAACTGATTTACCAAAATAAAAGATCAGAGTAAACGGTCATAAAATTACCTGGCAAGTGAACCCAGAAAAAAGGAAATCAACCAATGAAACCATAGTGAACTCCTCTCAATCCTCCAGGAAGGGGGAAGGAGGGGGGGACGCAAGAAGGAAAGCGAGATGAAGGACAACTAACATGGAACGTTATGGTAGGTACACAACTTCTTTATGTTGTCCCATCTCGCCTTCATTCTTGCTGTTTGGGACAGCAAGACCCCGGGTGGCTCATTGGAACAGACTCTTCAGAACAGTGGAACCAAAGGAAGCCCTTCTCCAGGAGACCACATCCATTTTGTAATGAGAGATAAAGGTATGAGGGTTTGCCCAAGTGGCAGCTGCACAAATGTGAGTCTTTGGGCAATTTAGACTGAAAGGCTACAGAAGTGGCTAATGCTTTAGTAGAATGACCTTTCGGTTTTGCTGGAAGATGTTTATGTCTTAACTGATAAATAAAGGCAATGGTGTCAGATAACCATTTGGATAAGGTCATCTTTGAAACTGGAAGGCCTTGCTTATTGTGAGCACAGGAGAGAATACTTTCTTAGCTCTTTAGTCTTACGGAGGTAAAAACGTAATTGTCTGTGCACATCCAGTTGGTGAAGACTGTATTCTGCCTTGTTGCTATGATTGGGAAAGAAGACTGGGAGATCAATAGATTGATTTAAATTGTTTTCTGAACAGACTTTTGGTATGAAGGATGGGTTGGTTCTCAGAGAAAAGTATAGTTGTGTACCTACCATAAATGTAGATGTTAGAGTGTATTCACTGTTGCAGTCATTACACTTGGGTTATCCTGCCTGCAGGCTACCCGCAGTCGGCCTGAATTCCAAAGTCCTGGTCCGGCGTCGGTTGCTGTCGCCTCTTCCCTGACGTCAGTGCGCCAGGGGTATACAAGATGCAGCTGATGACATTTTCTTCAGTTTTTCTTGCCCCAGATGCCAGGTGCCCCCAAGAAGGTAGGCAATACATATTGCTTATAAAAACATACAGTAAAATAAAACAATACCTTCATCTACAAGCAAATACACCACATAGGTTGTATAGGATAGAGAAGTATAGATAAGTCCCAGCAAAGAAAGGGGGATGGAGGGTGGGTAACTTGGACTGCAACAGTGAATACACTCGAACATCTATATTTATGGTAGGTACACAACTGTACTATGTTCATGTTTCACTGTGGCAGTCATTACACTTGGGTTGAATCCCAAAGCTGAGGTAGGGCGGCTGGGTCTAAATAGGATTAGGAGTGGCTATGAGGCCCTGCAGAACTGCAGTGGCAAAGCCTGCTCTGGATTTAGAATAAAGAGGCAAGTGATAATGCTTGGTAAAAGTGTGCACTAAACTCAAAGTTGCAGCATCCAAGATTTCCTTGATTGGTACTCCTCTGAGAAAGGCTGCTGAAGTGGCTGCTGCCCTGGTAGAATGTGGCCTAATATTCTTAGGCACTGACTTGCCATGCTGTGCATAGCAGAAACGAATGCAGTGTCCTATCCATTTTGAAATAGTCTGCTTTGAGATAGCCTTTCCTTGTGATCCTGCAGCATATGCTACAGAAAGTTGCTCAGTTTTTCTGAAAGTCTTTGTTTTGTCCAAGTAGAAGCGTAGTTGCCTGTGTATGTCCAAAGAGTGCTGAAGTCTCTCCCCTTTAATTCTGGGGATTTGGATAAAATGTTGGCAAATGAATGGCTTGGTTAAGAGCCACACTGGATACTACCTTTGGCATAAATGTTCGATTTGTTCTTAGAGAAACTCTGTCCAGATGAAAAATAATAAAAGGTTCCACTGTCATTAATGCCTGCAACTCTGAGACTCTTCTTGCTGAAGTTATTGCTAGGAGCACAGCAGTTTTCCATAAGAATTTCATATCAGCTGTATTGGCTGGTTCAAAAGGAGGCAGTGTGAGTTTTTCCAAGACAAAGTTGAGGTCCCATGTAGGTATCGGTGCTCTCCTTGGGGGTCTTATGTTTTTTGCTCCTCTGAGGTACTGTCTTAGCAGTGGATGTGAGAAAATAGGAGGTTCCGTATTGTAGTGATCTGAAATGGCAGAGGCATGGATCTTAACTGATGAGAAGGATAAACCTTTGTCCAGCATCTCAGTTAGGTATTGTAAAATATGAGGAATATTTGGAACAAGTGATTCAAGTCCTTGTGCCTGGTTCCAAGCACAGAATCTCTTCCATTTTTCTGCATAAGATTTCCTGGTGCTGGGCCTCCTGGCTTCCAAATTGACATCCATAACAGCCTT
Source organism: Protopterus annectens (assembly GCF_019279795.1). NCBI lineage: Eukaryota > Metazoa > Chordata > Ceratodontiformes > Protopteridae > Protopterus > Protopterus annectens. The sequence goes on from NC_056747.1 coordinate 730,620,274, forward strand.
GGAGAGAGGTGTGTTCTGAGTGGCTATATTATTTGCCATGCAGCCAGATTTAAGGTTCTGAGTTGGCTGTGCAGGATCCGATTGTTTTGTTGAGTCAGAAGATGAGGAATTTGAGGTAAAGTCCAGGTTGGGCCTTGTGACAAGCTCTTTAGGATTGGGTACCAGTGCTGGCGTGGCCAGTCTGGGGCAATCAGAATCATTTTTGGCTTCTCTTGTCTGACTTTTAGGAGTACCTTGGGAAGGAGAGGCAGTGGTGGAAAGGCATAAACTGTTAGGGTTTTCCAGCTGAATGATAGAGCATCCACTTTCCATGCTTGCGAGTGGTAAGTCCTTGTGCAGAATCTCTAATTGGCAGTTGTGAGGGGAGGTAAATAGATCTATGTCTGGGCATCCCTATTTCCTTGTTATGTTGAAGATCTATGGATCTAGTTTCCACTCGTGAGGGCCCATGAGGTGTCTGCTTAGTTCGTCTGCCAGAGCATTTTTCTTTCCTGGCAGGAATTGTGCCTGCAGATGTACTTGATAGATCAGTGCTGTGTTCCACAAAGTCATGGCTTGCCTGCAGAGGGGGTAGGAATGTATGCCCCCTTGCTTGTTTATGTACCACATAACTGTAGTATTGTCCGTTTTTAGCAATAGTTGTCCTGGATGTAGTAGATCCTTGAAGGCTGTCAGGGCATTCTGTACAGCTAGCATCTCTTTTTGATTGATATGAAGATGCAGTTGGTCCGCGGGCCACGTACCCTGAATACATGTTCCTGCCATGTGTGCCCCCCAGGCATAATCCGATGCATCTGTTAGTGTCTGCCTGGCTGTGGGTAAAGTGAAAGGCTGTCACTTGTTGTGGTGACAGGCCAGTGCCCACCATCAAAACTCTTATTCCCTGTCTGCAACAGGAGTTATTATTGTTTCCAGGCTGTGGCAATGTTGAGTCCAAACACTTTTTAGATACCATTGTAGCTTCCTCATATGCAGTCTCGCATATGGAATTAGCAGGATGCAGGATGCCATGAAGCCCAAAGCCTGCAGAATTTTTCTTGCAGGTAGCTGCGTCTTTGCTGCCATCATTTGAAAGTAATGAGTCAGTTGCCTTTGCTTGTCTGGAGTGAGATAAGCCATCTGGGCAGTTGTATTTAAGCTTGCACCCAGGAATATTATCTCTTGAGAGGGCACTAGTTTTGATTTCTTTTCGTTTACTGTGTACCCTAGGCAAATTAGTAATCTTTTTACAAACGCCAGATGCTTTAGTAGAATGTCCTTGCTCTCTGCTTGAATAAGGCAGTCGTCCAAGTAGGGATACATTTGAATTCCTTTTTGTCTGCAAAATGCAATTACTGGTGCCAGGCATTTTGTGAAGACCCTGGGGACAGTAGATAAGCCAAAGGGCAGTGCAGAGATTTGGTAATGCATTGAGCCAGCTATGAATCTGAGGTATCTTCTTGCAAGATTGTCTGATTGGGACATGCAGGTATGCCTCTTTGAGGTCCAAAGTAACTAGCCAAGCCTTCTTGCCCAGCATGGGTAGAAGTTGCTGCAGTGTCAACATTTTGAAATTTGGAACATCCAGGAAAGTATTTAGAATAGAAAGGTCCAGTATTGGTCTCCAGGCTTTGTCCTTTCTGGGTACTAAGTAACGTCTTGAGTAAAATCCTTGCCCCTGTTCTTGCTGTGGTACTTTATGAATAGCCCTCATGTCCATGAGAGCAGAAATTTGTTTTTGTGCCTCTGCCCATTGATTTTGTGGCAGGTCTGGCATACCTTTTGACCTTGGTAGGGTGTGAAAGTGGAACCTGTAACCCTGAGAAACAATATTCAGTACCCATTTGTCCTGGGTGATCATGTGCCAATTTTGTGAGAAAAGCGCTAGTTTTCCCCCTAAGGGTGCTGCCAAAAGGTAAGTGCTTGGCTTTTGTAGAGGAAAGTCATTGGGACTGTTTCCTATAAGGTTGTGATTTGTCTTCTCCACCTTTGGGGGCTGACACAGCCCATTGTTTAGGTCTGTATGAGCCTTGGGGCTGAGATCTGTCTCTTGGGCGTCTGTATCTGCCTCTTGGGCGTCTGTATCTGCCTCTTGGGCGTCTGTATCTGCCTCTTGGGCGTCTGTATCTGCCTCTTGGGCGTCTGTATCTGCCTCTTGGGCGTCTGTCTGACACTGGAAAGGACCAATTTTTAGAAGGCAAGTTTCTGCTAAATCTAGGTGGCTGAACCTGTAAGAAATCCTTTACTGTCTGCATTGATTTTGCTTTATCCTCCATTTTCTTTAATACCTCTTCTGCCTTAACACCAAACAAAGTATCATGCTGTAATGGAGCATCCAATAATTTTGCTTTAACATGGTCAGGTAAACTCTGTTCTTTTAACCAAGCATGCCTTCGAATGACAAAGTACAGTTGTGTACCTACCATAAATGTAGATGTTCGAGTGTATTCACTGTTGCAGTCATTACACTTGGGTTATCCTGCTGGCAGGCGACCCGCAGTCGGCCTGAGTTCCAAAGTCTTCGTCCGGCTCGGTTGCTGTCACCTCTTCCCTGATGTCAGTGTGCCAGGGGTATAAAAGTTGCAACAGACGCCATTTTCTTCAGGTTTTTCTTGCCCCAGATGTCAGGTGCCCCCAGATAGGAAGGCTGGAAAGATAAAATTATGCCAAAAAACATGCATATATTACTATAAACATTTCCTTCATCTACAAGCAAATACACCACATAGGTAGTATAGAGATGAGAAGTACAAAAAAGTCCCATCAATGGAAAAAGGGGGATGGTGGGTGGATAAACTGGACTGCAACAGTGAATACACTCGAACATCTACATTTATGGTAGGTACACAACTGTACTATGTTCGTGTTTCACTGTTGCAGTTATTACACTTGGGTAGAATCCCAAAGCTGAGGTTGGGTGGCTGGGTCTAAATTGGATTTGGAGAGGCTAACAAGCCCTGCAGGACTGCTGTGGTACTTTCTGAATAGCCCTCATGTCCATGAAAGCATAAATTTGTTTTTGTGCCTCTGCCCATTGGTTTTGTGGCAGGTCTGGCATACCTTTTAGTTTTGGAAGCGTGTGGAAGTGGAACCTGCCCTGAGAAACAATATTCAGCACTCATTGGTCCTGGGTGATCATGTGCCAGTTTTTTGAGAAAAGTGCTAGCTTCCCCTCTAGGGGTGCTGTCAAAAGGTAAGTGCTTGGCATTTGCAGAGGGAAGTCATTGGGACTGTTTCCTATAAGGTTGTGATTTGTCTTCCCCTCTTTTGGGGGCTGAAGCACCCCATTGTTTAGGTCTGTAGGAGCCATGGGGCTGAGATCTGCCTCTTGGGCATCTGTATCTGCCTCTTTGTGGCCTGACACTGGAAAGGACCAATTTTTTGAAGGCCAGTTTCTGCTAAATCTAGGTGGTTGAACCTGTAAGAAATCTTTCACTGTCTGCATTGACTTTGCTTTATCCTCCATTTTCTTTAACACCTCTTCTGCCTTAACACCAAACAAAGTATCATGCCGTAATGGAGCATCCAATAATTTTACTTTAACATGGTCAGGTAAACTTTGTTCTTTCAACCAAGCATGCCTTCAAATAACAGAGCCTGTAACTGCGGCTCTACAAGAAGCCTCTAATGAATCAAAACCGCATTGCAGAGTATGCTTTCAAACTTGTTCAACTGCATGCAATAAATCCTGCATTTCCTTACTGTCAGGATCGCATTTGAAACCGTTTTCTGTTTTAACAATGACATGAGGTACTGTTGGTATTTTAAAGCTCTTACAGCTAAAGTAGCAGAAGTGTAAACTTTTTTCCCCCATCTGTCCAGAGCTCTGGAATCCCTATTCAAGGGGACAGGATTTTTAGCAGTGGAAGCCTTAACCCCTTTAGGACCCTGAGAAATTGTTTCTGGGTCTGCAGCGGGGTTTTTGTAAAGAAATTTATGAGAGTCAGGGACTCTGTAGTACCTGTCTGGCTTGACTGGTGCAGGGGGTACAGAATCAGGAGACAGACTGGATTCAGAAAAAAACATAAATCAACAATATCAAGCACAGGGGGGATAGCCAGGGGCCTGTGCTGAGGCAACAAAAGGAAGTCTCAGAGCCTTTTCTTGGATTCAGAATAATCCTGGCTCTCCCAATGGAAATGCTCCCTCATGGTGTGCAGGGTTTCCCCAAAAGAATAATCCTCAGGGGGAGAGGCTGAAGGTATGGACTCTTCTGCATCAGAGTCCTCATAGGGAGGGAGAGAATATCCCTGATCAGAAGAGGAATCAGAGGAAATGGAAACCTGGTCAGAGGAGTCATAATCAGTGTCTTGCCTAGGCCTTTTGTCAGGAGGGGGATGGGAACCCCTGATTAAAGTAATTAGGTCTTCGGCCATTTTAAGCATCTGTTTCTTTGGCATGGATGACTGTTCTGGAGAATGTTCTACTTGTTTCCTTGTCTTTAATGGTGTTTTTGACTTTCCCTTTGCTGCTGTAGTGGGCTTAATTGCAAGCTGTGAAGGTCTGAAAACACCCTCAGAAGCTGATGCCTGCTCAGTGGCTCCGGACCCATCTGAGGATATAGTTTCCATAAGCCCAATACCTTGAGTTTCCACAGGCCTCTGGGTCTCCATGTGGATGTCGGTTACGGCCTGTGGCTCTGGGGTAGCAGGTGTCAGGGGCTGCGAAAGCGCCTCACTGAGAACCGGCAAACGGCCTAGAAGAGGCTTCGTTGTCTGTTTTGGACCTCGGATGACTGTCCTTTTCTTTGTCTTTGCGTTTTTTATAAATTTGTTCCGACTGCATTATGTAATTAAACCTTAGTCCAAAATAATGTAAAGCAAAATCAAACCGACGTTTAATAGTGCGTTTATTGAATCTAGCACAAAACCGACAACTAGTAACGTCGTGGTCAGCCCTAAGCAAGGAATACAGTAAGAGTGAAAGTCCTTATGAGGCATTTGCTTCCCACAAGAAATACAATTATTAACTTTTACTAACATCGGTCTGGAGCAAGAAAAAGTTTCCCCAACGGGGTACTTAGCTTTATTGAAGACTTCAGTTCTGAAACTCAATTTTGAAAATCTCAGGAGTTGGCCGACCGGCACTTGCGAACTGCTTTTGCTTCAGGCACCGAGCGGCAAGAAAGACTGAAGAAAATGGCGTCAGTTGCAACTTTTATACCCCTGGCGCACTGACGTCAGGGAAGAGGCGACAGCAACCGACGCCGGACCAAGACTTTGGAACTTGGGCCGACTGCAGGTCACCTGCCAGCAGGATAACCCAAGTGTAATGACTGCAACAGTGAAACACGATGAACATCCTGTAACTGTGGCTCTACAAGATGCCTCTAATGAATCAAAACCACATTGCAAAGTATGCTTTCCCACTTGTTCAGCTGCATGCAATAAATCCTGCATTTCCTTGTTCTCAGAACATTCAGAGCTTGTAAGCATTTTCTGTTTTAGCAAAGACATTAGGTATTGTTGATATTTAAGCATGTGGAACTGGCAGTTTAAAGCCTTTACAGCTAAAGTAGCAGAGGTGTAAACTTTTTCCCCCCATCTGTCCAGTGCTCTAGAATCCCTATCAGAGGGAACAGGGTTTTTTTTGCAGTGGAAGCCTTGACCCCTTTGGGACTCTGAGAAATAGTTTCTGGATCAGCAGCAGGGTTTTTATAAAGAAATTTATGAGAATCTGGAAACCTGTAGCACCTATCAGGCTTAACTGGTGCAGGGGGTAAAAAATCATGAGTCAAACTGGATTCAGAAAAAATATCAACAATATCTAGTACAGGGGGGATAGCAAGAGGCCTGAGCTGAGGCAATAAAAGAAAGTCTCTGAGCATTTTCTTGGATTCTGAATAATCCTGGCTCTCCCAATGGAAATGTTCCCACATGGTGTCCAGGGTTTCCCCAAAAGAGTAGTCCTCAGGAGGAGAGGCTGAAGGGATAGATTCTTCAGCATCAGAGTCCTCATTGGGAGGGAGAGAATATCCCTGTTCTGAAGAGGAGTCAGAAGAAATAGAAACCTGGTCAGAGGAGTCATAATCAGTGTCTTGCCTAGGCCTTTTATCAGGAGGGGGATGGGAGCCCCTGATCAAGGTAATTAGGTCCTCGGCCATTTTGAGCATCTATTTCTTTGGTATGGATGAGTGTCCAGGAGAATGCTGTACTTGTTTCTTTGTCTTTAAAGGTGTTTTAGACTTTGCCTTGGCTGTAGAAGAGGTCTTGATAGTAAGATATGTAGGTCTGAAAACGCCCTCAGAAGCCAATGCCTGCTCAGAGGCTCCAGACCCATCTGAGGGAATTGTTTCCGTAGGCCCAATACCTTGAGTTTCCAGAGGCCTAGCTGTCTTCACGTGGGAGTCGGAGGCGGTCTGTGGCTCTGAGGTAGTGGGTGTCAGGGGCTGCGAAAGCGCCTCACTAAAAACCGGCGAACCGGCGACTGACCTTGAAGAGGCTTCGTCGTCGGTTTTGGACCACGGATGCCTTTTTCTTTGTCCTTGCACTTTTTATGGACTCCGGTCATAGGTTGTTCCGACGGCATGATATAGTTAAACCTTTGGCCAAAGTAATGTAAAGCAAAATCGAACTGACGCTTAATAGTGCGTTGGTTGAATCTAGCACAAAACCGACAACTAGCAACGTCGTGGTCAGGGCCTAGGCAATGAATACAGTAAGAATGAAAATCCTTAGGAGGTATTTGCTTCCCACAAGAAATACAATTGTTAACTTTTACTGACATCAGCTTGGAGCAAGAAAAAGTTTCCCCAACAGGGTACTTAGCTTTATTGAAGACTTCGGATCTGAAATTCAAATTCAAAAATCTCAGGAGTCTGCAGACCGGCACTTTCGAACTGCTTTTGCTTCAGGCACTGCGCGGCAAAAAAAGCCAACTGCGGGTAGCCTGCCAGCAGGATAACCCAAGTGTAATGACTGCAACAGTGAAACACGATGAACATCTATCTTTGTGACACACCATATATGGAGGACAAACACAGAGTGCTTGGAGTTCTGAAATACGTCTAACTGAGGTAATAGCAACCAGTAAAAGTGTTTTCCAAGAAAGAAATTTTAAGGGACATGAAGCTGCTGGTTCAAAGGGAGGCAGAATCAAAGAAGTTAAAACTAAACTGAGATCCCAAGGAGGAGGTGGATCCCTTACTGGGGGTCTAAGAAGAGATGTTCCTCTCATGAAGGCTTTGCAGAGCTTATGAGACATTATGCTAGAATTAAGAATTCCAATATGAAAATTAGATATGGCAGCCAGTTGTACCCTGATGGCAGCAGCAGCCACACCAGACTGAAAAAGCTCTGCTAGAAATTCTAGAATTTGATGGACTGGGGCTGAAAAGGGGTCTAAGTTTCTAGATTCTGCCCAGTAAGAAAATCTTTTCTATTTGCTAGCATGAGTCTTTCTTGTAGTTGACTTATGGGAGGAAACAATAATATCACAAACTGCTGGGGAGATGCTTGGAAGCCTGGCTAAGGTAGGAAGTGGATAAATCAAGCTGTGAGCTTGGGAGTCTGAAGGAATTGGTGTAACCCGCCTAACTGATGAATCAACAGATCTGGCACTGGGTCCAGAACCCAGGGCTGGTCTAGAAGGTGGAGGTGCAGGAACGGAAACCATATCTGTTGAGGCCAATAGGGGGCAATGAGGATCATTTCGCAACTCAACGATTTTGCTTTCTGTGCAAGTCTTGGAATTAGGGGAAAAGGTGTAAATGCATAAAAGAGTCCTTGAGGCCAATCGTGGACTAGAGCGTCCCTGGGAGTTTGACCTGGAGGAGTAAGCAGGGAGAAGTAGCTGCTGCATTTGTTGTTGAGGGGGGTGGCAAATAGATCACAGCAAGGCTGGCCCCACTTGTGGAAGATAAGGTCCGCAACTTCCTGATTCAAAGACCACTCGTGAGGCATGAGGATAGCCCTGCTGAGCCTGTCCGCTATTACGCTGGATTTCCTAGGGATGTACATTGCTGTCAGAAAACGCTGGGAGGAAATCGCCCATTGCCATAGCATGAGGGCTTCTAGACACAAGGGGTAGGACCTGGTCCCACCCTGCTTGTTGATGTACCACACAACTAACATGTTGTCTGTTTGGATTACAATAGTCCTGGAAGGAAGAGAGTCTTGAAGAGCTTGCAACGCTAGGAGCACCGCTCTCATCTCTAGGACACTGATATGCAGATGGTACTCGTGAGGTTGCCACAAGCCTTGGACTGTCCTGCTTAGATAATGCCCCCCCTCACCCTATCAGGGAGGCATCCATGGTCACTGTGGCTACTGGAGGGGGTTAAATGAAAGGTCTGCCCTGAGTTACCAGTGGGGAGACCATCCATCAAGAGAGGTGTCTTTTGCATGTTTCTGTAATCAGGATCATGTGAGACATGGGTAGTTCCTGGAGGGACCACTGCATGAAGAGAAGCCACTGAAGGACTCTCATGTGGTAACGCACTAATGGTACAAGAAGAACGGCAGCTGCCATGGAGCTTAGAACTTGCAGGACATGTCTGACTTGGATCTTTCTGCTCTGCATTAGAAATGACACTTGTTGGCAAACAGAGAACACACTTTCCTGAGGTAACCTTGCAAACATCTGTTTTTTGTTTAATTCTGCTCCTATATATGTAACAGATTGACAGGGCAACAAGGCAGATTTTTCAAAATTTACTGAAATGCCTAGCTGGGTGCAGGTTGATATTGTATAATCCTGTGCCTCCTAAGAGTTGATGTCTGGTAGTAGCAGTTATGAGCCAGTTGTCTAGATAGGGAAACACGTGGAATCCTTGACATCTCAGGTGAGCCGTGACAACTGCCATACATTTGGTGAACACCCTGGGGGCTGTGGTGAGACCAAAGGGCAGAGCTCTGAAATGGTAATGACTTGCCCCTACCCAGAAGCAAAGAAATCTCCTGGAGCGTCTGTCCATTTTGATATGGTAGTACGAATCCTGAAGATCTATGGAGGACATCCAGTTGCCCTGACCCCAAAAGGTGAGAATGGACTGCAGTGTTACGATCCAGAACTTTCCCGTCTTTTTTGGTACTAAAAAGAATCTCGAGTAAGTTCTGGATCCTACTTGGTCTGCAGGGACTTCCTGAATGGCTCTTTTTTCTAGCAACTTTGAAACTTGAATAACTGCTTGATCCCTTAGACTGGGTGGGACATCTGGGATAGACTTTTGAAGGGGTTGATGGAAGGGGATTTTGTAACCTCCAGATATGATGAGATCGTATCCATTTGTCTCTTGTTATATTTTGCCAGGCTTTTGGGTACAGGGAAAGTCTTCCCCTGACTGCCTCCAGAGGTGAGCAGTTGGGCAACCAGTCAGGGATGCTGGAAGGGTTTGGAGTTTCTCTGTCACCCTGATTTTGCGGTCCCCCTCTGCCACGAGGGTGGTGTCTGCCATTGTTGTTGTTTCCCCCTCTGCCCCTGGGGCAAAAATCATCACATGTGTCAGGCAAGGGTCCTGGGACTTTCGAAATCACAGTCTGACCTTTGGGATAAAGTCTGTTAGGAGTGGAAAAACAGACTCCCACGGCAGAGAGAGTCTTGCCTTCTTGCTCACACCTGGTAAGCGTGTCTTTCACCTGAGGCCCAAAAAGCGAGGAGCCATCAAAGGGAGTATTTTTGAAGGAACGCTCAAAAGGTTCCGCAAATTGACAGCCGCAGACAAGCATGTCTCCTGAGAGCTACTGCTGTACCTGCGGCTCTGCTCGCTCCATCGGCTGCATAAGAAATCAGCCTCATGGAGGAGTTGACTAATGAATTGAGAGTTGCAAGCTGGGAAGCTATTTTGGCTGATGCTCCCTCAGCTGTAGGATCTTGTAGGGTATTCTCCAAGCTCTTTTAGGAGATCCCTTTGAAGTTGTGTAAAATGAGAGGGATAATTCAGGGACCTCATTGAGAAGGTTGCTGAGGAAAACATTTGCTTCCCATATCTGTCCATCGTCCTAGACTCTGTTTGGTGGATGGACAGACGAAGAAGTTTCTGCTCATTTTTTCTTGGTGGCTGCTGCTACCACCATGGCATCAAATGGTACACCTTTAGTGAGAAATTGTTTGTCCTGGGGGGCTGTTATGAATTTATTTGGTCACTTCTGAGTAGGTTCCACAGAATCCGGAGCTGACCAAGCCTTTCGAGCTACTACAGACATGAGTGGATCAAAAGGTGGAGATACTCAGGAGGTGGAGGGTTGGGAACCGAATGCCTCCAGGTATACGGACTCGTCCTCGGTAGGGGCTAAGGAAGACCAGCCACCCCTCTGCCTAAGCATTTCAAGGATGTCCAAAAAGGAAACTTCTTCTGAGGGGGACCCTTCCAATTCATCCAGGTCTGTACCTGAGGTGACAGACTCAAGGGAGTCCAGGTGCTTCCTCTTGCACTTCTTCTGGGGAGGCTCCTCTGAGTGATCAGGGGAGGCCACAGAAGACGAGGGGTCAACCAATGGGGTGTCCTGGGGCACAGGTTCCCTACGCTTCTGGGCCGGAGCAGAGGTTGGCACAGGCACCAAAAGAGAAGGAGCCGATGGGGCTGATAGTAGGGCTGTTTCAGGGGACAGCACACTCCACATGACCTCGAAGGCGTCCCGACCCAGAGGCAAAGAAAGCTTTGGTTCTGAAGAGACGGGAGTCCTTCTCTGCGTCAAGGGCGAAGGCTCCAAGGCTGATGTGGGAGCCGAGCTCACCTGCGCCGAAGCTCCGAGAGGGAGAGCGGGGTCGGACAAATGTCCGATGTCACTTCCCCCTCGGAGCAGAAGACAGCTTCGGCGCCCAGATCCCTCAATGGACGGAACAATCGAAGTGATTGGAACCGAAGAGGAGGTGATCGGCACAGTCGGTTCTACAATCAGTGCATGCATGGTCTCCGGCTCTGAACCAAGTGTAGTCAGAGGAGGAATGGAGATTGAGGCGGATGGAGCCACAACCTCCTGAGATGGGCTGGAAAGTAATTTCGCAAGGGCCTGCAATTTAAGCAACCTGCTGACTACTCTCGCCACATTCTGATCCGATAACCTAGAGGATCGAGAGGAGTGGGAAGAAGAGCGATGACTGAGTTCACTTCCTAATATGGGTGACGGTGGCACTGAGCGGATCGGCTCCAATGAAGGAGACCTTGCTCGCTTGTGGCTCCGAGGTAGCAGTTGGAGCCAAAGGAGGAGCTGACTTGGCCTCTTTAGACATCTTACACTACTAAACTAAGAAACTTTTTTTTTCTTTTCTTTTTTTTTTTTTTTTTTACAGTTAAGGAAAAGAAAGAAGAGCCTCTAATTTAAATGGCTGTCCTAAGGGGGGAGAGGAGGGAGAACTCTCTGATTTAAATGAGTTCAGGGGAAACAGAAAGGCCTGCGAGTAAGGAGCGACTGCCAACAAAGCTAACACACAAGAAAGGCGATAAGGTAAAAGTACTGCATCTAGACAAAAACTTGATAAAATTTGAAGAATAAACAATTACAATAATAGAAAAAAAAACTATACTAAGCCAGAGCCAGTAACGAAGCAACCTCACAGCTGAAGCGGCAAATGAGATCTGGGTAGCTGACGCTGGGCATTCTGGGATAAGGGTTAGCCTCGAGCCAGTAAATAGCTCTTGAGCTATAGAAGTAGGCCGAGTCGGAGCAGAGGAGCCACACAGCAAGAACGAAGGCGAGATGGGACAACTTAGCATTGGTTATTATATTCTGCTTCTTACACATTATCAGGTGACTTCTGTCTGGAATTGAAAAAAGTGTCTGATCCAGTCATGTGCACTAACAGAGCTATTGTCAGATCAAGTAACTCATCACTAAAAATAAATATCAGTAAAAGAAAATGTGACCAACACAATGCCTTCCAAGATTACAGAATAAACTTTCCCTTACAATCAGAAGTCAGTCATTAACTTAATAAGGGAAGTGGAAATATCAGTAGAGGATTATAGCATACAAACTATTTTGAAGGGCAGTAGGCTGTGAACCTATGAACTACAGCAGAAAGGTGCTGCATGTTCATGTCTGGAATGACTGGAAGATTAAGCAGTCATTAATTCTACCAACACAGTGCACAGTCATCTCATTAAAATAACAATAAAATCATAGTGCTACACCTTGAAGATGTTGCATGGGTAAGCCTAAACACATACTAAACTTTAAAAGATGTCGGGGAGGACAGCAATACAGAATACTTATGGATTGACTTATTTTTTTCATTAGCCAGTAAAACTGATCATCATACCTACAAGACAAAGATTTTGCATGTGGTAGTCTTTTCGTCACCATGTTATCCATGTTGCCGGTAACCTGGTTAATGGTATAAGAGGCTTCATGGACTAGCCAACTTACCAAGTTAGCAAATTACTACTTATCAAATTATGAACAATCTTAAAGTCTCCCTATATCATAAACACTTTAAGAATGTTTTTCCATCCAATCTCTATGCAGGCTTTTAGAACTGAAAGGTATAATGAATGCAGGGTTTTAGAAATGCAAAAAAAAGTACAATGTGCAGCTAGCATTACTTCAATGTATTCCAGAAACTGTTCATCTTACAGGAAAGAAAGTTTAGTGGACTCACCTCTTCCTTTGTAGAGCAGCAAAGTTCTTCTTGAAACCTGGACTAATCTGATTAAGTAACTCCACAAGTGAATGACTGAGAAAACTGGGATTAGCAGGCTTGGGAGAAAAGTTGTATGTTGTTGATCTATATAGGGGAAGAAAAACAACTGTATAAAACAGACAGCTTAAGTTCAAAATAAGATATGAAAACATGCATTTAGGTGAAAATACAAATTAAAACTACAAAACTGTAAGGAAAGTAGAAGCAATTTAAGTGCAAACAGATCTGAAAGAAGTAATTTTCTAATGACAAAAAGGTAAGGCAAATAAGGAAAGCAGCCAAGAAAGAAACTACTGTATATACAGTCATTGAAACTCACATCTAGAATACTGTGTGAGGTTCTCAAAAACTCTTCTCTCTGCAAGACAACACACAAGGTACAGGCAATTTAAATGGCACCAAATGAGACAAGAACAAACAAACTTTACACTGAACAAAACAGCAGTTTGTGAACATGGAGGGGAGGATGACAACACTGAATCAAGTACTCCAATTTTTTTTTTTTTACACAAAGGATAATTTTTTTTTTTACACAAAGGATAATATAAAGCCAGAGAGTGGACGGATAAATGGAAAGACAATTACTGCATTATATACCTTGCAGCCTGATTAACACACATTTGTGTAAAATAATACTTTTAAAAGCACCTGTATCCATCCCACTAAATATGTGCTGCCAAGTGATAAAACTGTGTGCAATTAAGCCACAAATCCACTACTTAGCAGATATGGCACTGTTCATAGGCTTGAGGAGCTTGGTGGCGGACTATTTTTCACTGTGGTACAAGAGGTGAACAAATACTATGAAAGGCAAGAGAGTGGTTAAAAGTCTTTCCCAATCACCTGAAACAGAAACCTGCATTGCTCATCAGCCATATTACAAGTGACATGTAAAGAAACAGCTACTCAGAACAATTCTATAAGCTGTTATGTATAATAACCTTATCAGCTACCATAAATTGGACCCAAGAAAGAATCATGGCATGCAGGAATAAAGTCCAGGTGACCCAGACTTGATTAACAGCTCAGATAACTGAAGCATGGGGAGTGTGGGCATACTCATCCTGATGGGGGGGGGGGGCAACTACTCTAACAAACATTGTGGATGACCCTTAGCTGGTGCTGGGGACATGCAGGGAGCATTGTCTTTAGGACACTGTAGAAATGTCAAAGTTGCAGCAGAGACAGGAAGATATGACAGCATTCTCCGCTACAGATCCAGCCCTGAGTGCATACAAGGGAAGGGAAAGTTAGGGCACAGGGAAAAATAAATCACTCCTCCACAACAATATGAAGCTGTCCCAGATGCCTTGATCCCGTAATCCATCCCATGAATGGGTCAGAGTTAATTCACTGGAGGAAGGAGAGCCCATGTAGACCTGGTGAACAGGAAAAGGCAATGGGAGCAACAGATGATCAGCTATATGAAGGCAAGCAATACAGGAAAAAGAAAGACACAAACGGAACCAAATTTGCTACTTAAATCTCCTTTCAACAAATACAGAATATGCCAAGACAGGGCTGTGATACTGGTTAGCAGGTTGCATGGACTGCAGAAGAGAAGTATAGGAGAATCAAACTGGGCATTTTCCAAATGCTGGGCAAGTAGATAGCTAGAAGATGGATCAAAAGATGTACAGAAAGGAAAACAGGACATTCAGATTGCATGAAGGCAATACGATAAACAAATAATCTTTGTCAAGTTCACAGTATACAAACTAGATTACTTGGGTAGGGAATTAGACTCTGTAATGGAGAAGGTGGTCTATATAGTTAAAATTCTACTGGATACCTTTTTTATACTGGCCTTTTGTCAACCATCGCAAATTATGGGCATTCTCAAAAATACCTCACACTAAAATTACATTTATATACATGAGACAGATTTCATTTTTTGTATTTGTTTAGAACTTTCCAAGTGCCAGTCAAACTTAATTAGCAGCTGACAACAAATTAATAAATCGTATACTTACTGGTTCAAGTAGAATCCACGTGTTGAAGCTGTGATACTAGCATGTTTGTCTTCCATGGTTACAATATACAAATACATTAGGTCTCCATGCATCTTTCGGTTTCCTGGTGGGGGGTTCCAGCTACTCAAGGTCAGAACTTTCAGGCACTGCAAAGGCTATACGGAATAGAAAAAAAACTATTTAAATAATATGAACACAGTTCTTATGTTCTCTACAGTAAGAAGTTATGACCAGCAGGTCAAGGCAAACTAGAATAATATTTGCTTCTCCTGACTAATGCAGGTACTCTCCAACCAGTAAAGGCATCCATATCTCAAATGAGTCACAAACGAGTTGAACAAAACGTACTGTATTCCATAGCCATTTAAACCAATTTCCAGGAATGCACTACAAGTTAGTGGAGTCCTAAATTGTCTGCAAGTCAGGAAACTTAAAAGACATCATATTACATCCAAGTTATTATCCTTCCACAAGTATGCCCATGTCTGATGTTCCCATCTCTCTTCAAATTGATCACTGCCCCGTGACTTCTAGTCTACTTTTCTTTTCAAAGCCATTTCACTTAATACTGCAGGCTATCTGTTAGAAAAAGTTAACTTGCCTAAAAAACTCTTCCTTTCACCCCAACTTCCATTTGCCAGACTCCACATAAGGAAAATTCAGTGTCATCTGAAGGCAGTCTTGGCTTCAACACTGTCACCATCTGGACTTTCACATTTGTTTCTTGCCATGCCTAAGGAAGGAATTTCTTTGGTAGATCAACCAGATAGCTCTACATCCAGGTCTTCCTTTTCTGGTTTCTCCCCCAACTCAGGAGCTGAATAGCTGTCAGACCTAGCTTGGGGGAGTTTGTTCCAACAACAGCAAGGTCCAGAGAGTTTGGTCTCCTCAGGAGGTGACTGAGCACATCAGTGTAAAATAAATGAAGGATTTGGTCTTGGCTCTTCAGGCCCTGCAGTAAATTTGGCCTTCAGGACCACTTGGGGTCTTTATAAACACCATGGTTATATGGTACATAAGCAAGGGTGGGGAGAATAAGCCTTACGCCTTTGTAGACTAGCCCTCAGAACTTTGCCATTTGCCACCAACTGGTTCTCCAACAGTCTATATGCCCTCAGAAAAGAAGGTAGGATAGATACTTTAAGCAGAACTAGGACAGATCCTCACCTGTGGATGGTACACACAGGTTTTCCCGGATATTGTTCATCAGTGGGATATTCTTTATGTGGATCTATTTGCCTCCCCTCAAAACAGACAACTCAGCAGGTTCTGTGCTAACTGCAGAGTCTTTCTGGCTTGGAAACTGGACACCATGTCTTTCTCTTAGGGAGGATTTTCCTGTACGCATTTCCAGCTCTGTCACTGTTGCCAAAGGAGCTTTACAAGATTAGGTTGGACTGTCAAAATCTTGCTGGCAACTCCCTTTTGACCCAGAAAGCATTGGGTCTTCACTTCTCTTTCACCTGGCCAGGGATAACCACCGCAAGGAACCCCACAGGATGGGCCTCCTCACACTGGACGAGGCATCTCTCATTCACCTGCATCTTCTCACCCTACAACTGACTCTCTGGGCGACAGTGCTTGTATTCCTTTCTGGCACCATTTTTCTGAGTACATGCTTCAGTTTTTGAAGTGATTAAGGAAGGACGTCTGCTCCTTTCCTTTAATCTCAAAGAAATGGTCAATTATGTATCACAACAGACGGCCCCTTTAAAAGGAGAGTCTAAAAGATCATACTGGTGTCCCTGGTCAATGCTGTGAGGTGTAGCCAAGAGTGCATGTGTGTAGCTATGCTACAACCTGCCACCCCAGCAGCTCTATCCATTGAATAATCTGGTACATTGACCATCAGGTTGCCCAGTCTATCAATGGTAGATGTCAGAAAGTACAGTTTTGTACCTACCATAAATGTAGATGTCCGATAGACATGCAACTGCCGTCGTAACATGTGGGTTGTCCTGCCTCAGGCAGCCCTCGGTCGGCTGGATTCCAAAGTCTGGGTCCGACGTCGGCTGATGTCGCATTTCTCTCCGACGTCAGAGCGGCTGGAGTATATAAGCATCAGCCGACGCCATTTTCTTCAGTGTTTCTTGCCCCAGATGCCAGGTGCCCTCCAAGGAAGGCTGTAATCAAATTGGAAGACAAAAACAGGATTCCAAACAAATACATGAGCAATAAAACAAATACACCATAACAGATATCCCCAGCTAAGAGTGAGGGGGATAGGAGTGGACCCTAAGCATAGAGGGGTATGGAGGGAGGGAAAACCCGACTGCAGTTGCATGTCTATCGGACATCTACATTTATGGTAGGTACAAAACTGTACTATGTCCTTCAAGAATGCAACTGCAGTCATAACATGTGGGTAGAATACCATAGCTTAGCTGGGGGAGGAGGTATGCTCTAGGAAAGAGATGGTGCGGCAATCAAACCCTGCAGGACTGCCGAAGCAAAGCCTGCTCTGGATCTGGAATATAGGGGGAGATTGTAGTGTTTTGAGAATGTATGCACGGAGCTCCATGTAGCAGCTTCTAGAATGTTTTTTGTAGGCACCCCTCTTAAAAATGCTGTAGAGGTGGCTGTAGCTCTGGTGGAATGTGGTCTGACATAGGCTGGAACAGTCTTTCCATGAAAGGAATAACAGAATCTGATGCAATGTCCAATCCATTTAGAAATAGTCTGTTTTGAAATTGCTTTACCTTGGACTGCAGGGGCGTAAGCTACAAAAAGCTGTTCAGACTTCCTACTGGCCTTGGTTCTGTCCAGGTAGTATCGAAGTTGTGTATGAATGTCCAAGGTATGCAAAAGCCTTTCCCCCTTATTCTCAGGATTGGGGAAGAAAGCAGGCAGATGAATGGCTTGATTTAGAGAAACCCTAGATACCACCTTTGGCATAAAGGTAGGGTTGGTCCTTAATGAAATCCTGTCTCTGTGAAAAATAATAAAGGGTGGTATTGCCATTAGGGCCTGTAGTTCCGAAACCCTTCTTGCTGAGGTAATTGCCAACAGGAAGGCTGTCTTCCATGAGAGAAATTGCAAGTCAACTGAAGCTGCTGGCTCAAAAGGAGGTAGAGTCAGTTTTTCTAAGACAAAATTGAGGTCCCAGGCTGGCACTGGGGCCTTTCTTGGTGGCTTAATGTTCTTGATTCCCCTGAGGAATTGTCTTAGTAAGGGGTGAGAAAAACCAGGAGGATCAGTGTTGTATCTAGCTGAAATAGCAGATGCATGTATCTTTATTGAAGAATATGAGAGGCCACTCTGACATATCTGCCAAATATTCCATAAGTGGGATGTTCAGTAATGACGCATCATGCCCTTTGCTGGTATTCCAATTGCTGAATCTTTTCCACTTTGCTAAGTAGACCTTTCCGGTGGACGGTCTTCGAGCCTCTGTTAGTATCCGCTGAACTTCTTTGGGGAGAGATAAGCTGAAGTTATTTATGGGATCTCCCAGGCTGTTAGCTGCAGAGTCTGAAGGTTTGGATGCAGTGTTTCGAAATTGTGTTGAGTCAAAAGTAGAGGCCACTGAGGGAGGGCCCACCTCCTGGTGTGACATATGCTCCGTAGTAGTGGGTACCAGTGTTGTCTTGGCCAATCCGGAGCTATTATGATTCCCTTGGGCTTCTCTGCTTTGATCTTTAGTAATACTGAGGTCATCAGTGGCAAAGGTGGGAATGCATAGATTGCTAGGGAGTTCCAGTTGAATGAAAGAGCATCTATTTTCCACGCCTTTGGATGGTATGTCCTTGTGCAAAATTTTGGTAGGAGATGATTGAGGTGAGAGGCAAATAGGTCCACTTCTGGCTTGCCCCATGTCGAAGTGAGTTGTCTGAAAGCCTTTGGATGTAACCTCCACTCGTGTGGATCTGTGAAATTCCTGCTTAGGCTGTCCGCCAACACATTGTCTTTTCCTGGAACAAACTGTGATTGTAACTGGATGTTTAGACTCGGTGATTTCTCCCAAAGCTGCATTGTCAGTCTGCAAAGGGGGTAAGAGTGGGTGCCCCCCTGCTTGTTTATGTACCACATCACAGTGGTGTTGTCTGTCCGTATCATTAAGTGACCTTGCTGGAGTTGGTTTTGAAAAGCCTCGATAGCATGCATTACTGCCAGCATTTCCTTTTGGTTTATATGCAGATGTGTTTCCTTTGGAGACCATTGTCCTTGTATACACCTGCCTTCCATGTGCGCCCCCCATCCGAGGTCTGAGGCGTCTGTAGTCATGGTCTGTGTTATCTGTGGTTTTTTGAATGACATACCTGTGTTTTCCTGGCTCACCGAGGCCCACCATAGGAATTCCTTTTGTAAGCATGGAATGAGTGGTATGATTGTCTCCAAGTTGTTGCTGTGCTGAGACCAAACGCTTTTTAGGTACCATTGAAGTTTTCTCATGTGTAGTTTTGCTAATGGAACCAGTAGAATGCAGGATGCCATAAAACCCAGGGCCTGTAGGAATCTCCTTGCAGTCATCTGGGTGAGTTTTGCTAAACCTTTGAAGTATTGAGTTAACTTCTCTTGCTTGTCTTCTGTCAGGTAAGCCATCCGAGAGGCTGTGTCTAGTTTGGCTCCTAAGAAGATTATTTGCTGGGATGGCTGCAGTCTTGACTTTTGGAAGTTGACTGTGTATCCCAGAGCTTGAAGTAATCGTATGACATATTCCAGATTTTTTGTCAACATCAATTTGTCGTACACTTGTATGAGGCAGTCGTCCAGGTACGGGTAAATTTGTATACCCTGGAGCCTGCAATGAGCAATTACTGAAGCCAGGCATTTTGTAAACACACTGGGCGCAGTAGAGGAGCCAAATGGCAATGCTGAGAATTGATAATGCTCTGGCCCTGCAAGAAATCTGAGGTATCTTCTGCAGCTGTGTCTGATAGGGACATGCAGGTATGCCTCCTTGAGGTCCAGAGTAATCAGCCACGACTCCTTGCCCAGCATGGAAGGAGTTGCTGTAGAGTCAGCATTTTGAACTTTGGTACTATGAGAAAGGTGTTTAATGCGGACAAGTCCAGTATTGGTCTCCATTGAGTTTCTTTTCTTGGAACAAGGAACAGTCTTGAGTAAAACCCCTGTTCTTGTTCTTGTTGTGGAACTCTTTCTATTGCTTTCATTCGAGTTAGCAGAGTGATTTGCTTGATAGCCTCTGCCCTTTGATGTTGTGGTAGATTTGGCATGCCTTGTTTTCTTGGTAAGGTATGAAAATGAAACCTGTACCCTCGGTCTATAATGTCCAAAATCCATTTGTCCTTTGTCAGTCTGTGACAGTTTTCTGCAAACAGAGATAATTTCCCGCCCAAGGGAGCTTCTAGTTGTTCCCTGGTAGGCGGTAGTAGAGGAAAGTCATTGAGATTGTGGTTGTTGGGCAGGAGAAACCCCTGCGTCACCTCTTTGGTTTCCTGGCTGCCATTGACGTCCCCTGTAAGGGCCTCTGTATTGGCCTCTTCCTCGGCCACATCTGTTCTTACCCCTTTGAAACTTTTCTGGATTAGGAAAGGACCAGTTTTTTGAAGGCCAATTCCTACTGAATCTGGGGGGTTGAACCTGGAGGAAATCCTTTACAGTTTGAACTGATTTTGCTTTTTCTTCGATGGTCTTTAACACATCCTTAGCATTTGCACCAAAAAGCTTGTTCTTTTCCAAAGGTGCATCCAGAAGTTTTGCTTTTACATGATCTGGTAGAGGTTGATCTTTTAACCAAGCATGTCTACGCATCACTGCCCCTGTCATAGCTGCCCTACATGAAGCTTCCAGTGCATCATATCCACTCTGCAGGAAGTGATTGCTTACTTGCTGAGTGTTATGTACAGCTTCCTGCAAAGTCTACCTGTCTAAAGGATCAGGAGAAGCTAATGTTTTTTGTAAGTCTTCTAAGAGATAATCCTGATATTGGAACATATGAAAAAGGCAATTTAAAGCTCTCATAGATAAGGTAGTGGATGTGTAAACCTTTTTACCCCATCTCTCTAATGACCTTGCTTCCCTGTTGGAGGGCAAAGGATTTTTTGAGGTGGAGGCTGAAACTCCTTTAGGCCCCTGTGAAATAGTTTCCAAATCAACAGTATGGGCCCTGAATAAATGGGAATGAGTTTCAGGGACCCTGTAATACCTGTCTGGCTTGGCTGGAGCAGGAGGGAGAGAATCAGAGGTAGCACTAGAATCAGAATACAAATCATCCAGAACATCAAGTACAGGAGGAGTAGCTAAGGGCCTGTGCTGAGGCTTCTTAAGGAAAGTCCTAAGGCGTTTCCTGGAATCAGAATACTCCTGGCCCTGCCACTTGAAATGTTCCCTCATGGTGTGCAGAACTTCCCCAAAAGAAATATCCTCAGGAGGGGAGGCCGAAGGTATGGAATCTTCTGCATCCGAGTCCTCATAGGTCTGGAAGAGCTCTTCCTGGCTATCAGAGTGGACAGAGCCCTCAGAGTCTTCATCTGAAGGAGTAGGGTCAGAGGGTTCAACCCGGGGCCTTTTATCAGGAGGAGGCTGGGATGCTCTCTCAGGATGGGCCTGTGAACCTGTAATCATGGAAATTAAATCAGCAGCCATGGACATAATTTGTCTCTCCGGAGTCGGCTGAGGTAAGGATTTAGAAGTAATATGCTTTGTTTTGCTGGCTGCCTTAGCCCTAGTATAGGCCTTAATAGACATGGCCATAGGAGGCCTGGCAGCTCCACGTGCAGGAGTGACCTTGTCTACAGCAATGGTCTCGGGCATTTCCTCGGTTTCGGTATCCGGAAGAAAATCTATAACTGGCGTCGGAGTAATGTCTGGAATCGGAGTCGTCGGTAATGCGGTGTCTTCGGTTCGGAGCGGTGGAGAGACAGTCTCAGAGGGAACCGGAGCACTCGCGCTAGGTTTTGGCGTGGAGTCGGTGGTAGACGCGGGCCGAGGATGTCGGTCCCGGTCTTTACGCTTTTTGGGAGTTTGCGATGTCGGAAGATCAGACGGCATGGTGTAAGCAAATTTATCGCCGAAAAAATCTTCAGCGAACTCCGCCCGGCGCCTGAGAGTGCGCTTGTTGAAGCGAGTACAGGCTACACAGGCAGAGACGTCGTGGTCTGGGCCCAGGCAAGGGAGGCAGCAAGAGTGGAAATCCTTAGGAGGTATTTGTTTACCACAAAAAAGACAATTGTTAACCTTTTCAGTAATTTCTGACATCGGCTGAGGCAAGAAAAGGTCCCCAACGGGGTACTTAGCTTTTTTGATGACTTCAGTATCGTAGAATACAGGAGCTGACCGACCGGCACTTGCGAACTGCTTCTGCTTCGGGCACCGCGCGGCAAGAAAGACTGGGGAAAATGGCGTCGGCTGATGCTTATATACTCCAGCCGCTCTGACGTCGGAGAGAAATGCGACATCAGCTGACGTCGGACCCAGACTTTGGAATCCGGCCGACCGAGGGCTGCCTGAGGCAGGACAACCCACATGTTATGACTGCAGTTGCATTCTTGAAGGACATCTGTGAACACTGTTGCCTGATGTGCCAACATCAAAGATATTAATGCAAGGAGTCTAGGGGCCAGAGACACATGATTAGGGAAATCTTAGCCTTCATTACCTTCATGGCAACAGACAAAGGTCACTGATTTTATGACAAAGATTCTTTCTGATGGGTAGGAGAAACAGCAGGATCTGGAAGAAAGTAGGGGATATACTAATTGGGGAGGCTTCATCTGCAGTAGTGATGGTGGGCTTCACCACAATAATAGTAGACATCTTAGCAAGTCCCTCTGGCTTACAACCCATAGCCTTTTTGATTTTTAATATTTATAATATGCTGCATGGAACCACCCCCCTCATGGCCTTACACCTAGAATCAGAAAATTTAACAGGACTTCAGCTTTTTGCTCATTTGCCTGTACTTCTTTTCCTGGGTTTCTTTAAGGCAGAAAATTAGATGCATCTTCACTAAACATTTGGGTCAGAAAAAGAAACGCTCTTGATAGAGCAGGCTGTTAGATTAACAGCAGCAATTGACACTGAATAACTGAATAATGCTTACTGGCTCTGGCACTAGGTTGCATCACTCAACATGAAGCAAACCTAACAAGAGAAAGCTTTGTGCTTTGCACCTTAGCAAATAACTTTACAGTCACAGCAGGTGAAATTGGTCTTCCACAGGCACAGTTTGACACAATGAAGTCATAAACTTAGAGAAAGGACAGATATACAACCATAACTCTGGCAGAAAAAGCAGCAGAAAACCATTTTAAACATATCACATTTGCACAGTGGTTAGCACTGCTGCCTCAAGACTACGTAATTGTCCAGTACAGTTCCTACCTGGGGTGTCTTCTGTGTACATCCTGCATGTCCTACCCGGAGTGTCTTCTGGGGAAAATCCTGCATGTTCTACCCAGGGTGTCTTCTGTGGAGATCTTGCATGCCCTCCCTGTGTCTGTGTGGGCTTTTGTTGGGTCCTCTTGTCTCCTCCCACATTCCAAGATCACACTGCTGATGAACTGGTGATCCTACAAACTGTTCATGCATGGGTGGGCACACACACACGCACACAGGTGTGTGCATACATCCTGCCACAGACCTGATATTTTGTCTATTAACTTGTTTAAATAGCTTGTCTTCAATAACTGTCAAAATAACTCAAACTAGATGGAGCACATATCAGAGAATGATTGAATGAATGAATAAAACAATGTTTAAACCAAAAGATGATGACAACATGCAGATTAATTTTAATCAACTCAAAAAATAATCAAAGTAGCAAAACCCCATTAATATGATAATACAAAAAATGGATGGGAGATGAGCCCCCCCTTATACTCCTTAATGTGGGGGATGTACCCCCTACACCCCTATTTATATACAAGCTTTGACATCATATTTTCATAGGGAAAGTGTGAATTCCCCAGTATACATGCAAATCAAGTTTTCTAGGAAAAGCCTGGCAGCCACACTAATTACTGATAACATGACTGTAGATCACCAGTGCCCCCCTGCAGAATAATATCCCCTAAACAGAACAAATGGAATCCTCTCTCTCTCTCCACTAATGAATTCTCACACAACAGGGAAAAAAAATCAGTAGTTCCAGCTTGTGGCTATTTACAGTGTCTAAAGTACTTCTTGGTAGGGGAAAAAAGTAAGCAGGCATGAAGAAGCAGTATGTTATGGGATGTGACGGTAGAGTCAGCAGTCTGAGAAAGTTATGCAGTCTTAAATACATTTACCATAAGCCTTAATCAGCACTGCAGCCACAGCTCTAAGAAGTTATTTCATCAAGGAGTTTCCAGTAATGAAAATTAGGAGAAATAATTCTACGATATATCAATATTTTGGAGCCTAGGAGTAGAAAGGATTAAAGGTGACATTTTGTTGGGGGGGAAACAATGAGGCTGAACATCAACACAGCTAGAGAACAACAGTCAAGTAATGATCATGAACTCTGGTCGCGAAAACTTTTTTGTTACTCAATCTTTTAAGGCATTAGACGACTTGTTCAAATCTCTATCAAAGTGGAAAACAGCATCTCTGAATGAACTGTGGCTTCAAATGGAAACAGCAGACACATTTTTTATCATATCTGTTAACCTACCACAGGACCTTCCTTTGAGCAGTCTCCATTCTGTGATGCAACATTACTTTCATAAGCAAGCTAGCCAGTTTGTCTCTAGCCACAAATGAGAACTCCACTGCATGTTCAGAAACACAATTGACACTCCATTACTAAAATAAGAATACATACTTGTCCAATTTACAATGCACTCCAACAGCAGCAGTAAACAAATTTATACTTACTAGAGGTCCCACCTTTCCATTTTAATTTACATGTTAAAATCTGTTCAAGTTTACTTTCTTCATAGATGGCTACTAGGCTAATGAACACAAAAGGGGCCTTTTTAAGCCTAGCCATGCATCCGAAATATCTGACAAGTTCTGGTTCCCTTGGTAAGTGTAAGCAGGGGCTTGGGAGATGAACCATTTACAAGCCGCCTGTGTCCACTAGAATCATAGATGCCAAATCAAGATTAGGGAGAAACTCCGCTTCAAACGGAAGTGGAGCCTGTTCCAGAGAAAGGGTAGTCTCTAGGATACATACCGGTCTCTCTAGCAGGTTCTATTTATATCACAGGCACGGTTCAAGTTTTTAGAACGAGTAATTCTGGTGCTATTTATTTTGCTTACATGCAGGAGGATCCATCAGGGTGAGGTCTGACAACGACTTGTATGCCAGGCATAAATCTCCCCTCAACAGCCTATAGGAGACACAATACAAGGATAATGCTTTGAGGTGGTCTGCATAAGACATGTTACTTGTACCCTGTATTCGTTTAGGTGAGAAACCTCTGTGGACATTCCCACTACTGGATGTGCCTGGTTAGGTACGTACCAAATGGGGCACTGAACTCAATGACATGTCTGATGAATGCTGAATATAGTGGAATAATGATCTCCTTGTACACAGATGCTATAGCCTTGTTTTTAAGTTGCATAACAGAATGATCGCCTCACTACTGTAGACACATGATAGTCAAAGGCTAGACTACTGTCCATGTGCATTTTCCCAACTCTCTGACTACGGGGTTAACTTCTCAGGGGGGTGTTGTCAGTAGACAGTTATCAGGGGTGGATGACTTCCCAAAGGATACCGTTATGCATTTCTTGACATTTAGTTTTAGTCCATGGCTTTGACACAAGTTAATTACCTGTGTCAGCCCTTCCTGGAGAACATTTGTGCTGGGAGGGATTCTATGACCACTCCTAATTTGCGATCTGCAATTTTTTTCAGTCTGAGGCCTTTTCTCATTGGCCTTGACTTCAAGGTAGTAAATGTCAAAAAGAAACAGTCAGAGGACAGATATTTGTGGGACACCTCTTGCGATTGGCCTTTGTAGAGGTGGACTCTCTTTGTAGAGGTGGACTCCCCAATTCTAACTTTCTAAGTCCTGTCTGTCAGCCAGCTGGCTATCCACTGGGTGACATAAGGGTTTATACCGAACCTCTTGAATTTGTCAACAATGCCCAAGTGGGGTATTGTGGCAAATGCCTTGGCCAGGGCAAGGTAGGCATTTTGAACCATTTTGCCATCATCTATTGCTTTGGTGACATTCTCAAAGAAGTCCAACAGGTTAAGTAGACATGACCTGCCCTTGACGAAACCAAATTAGGTTGGGTCCAGTGTTTGGATGTTTCTCATGTCAGTACTGAAATTACATGATAATTCTTTCCATGGCTTTGCATATCAGACTAGTGAGACTTACAATACTGTATTTTTCAGGGTATGTAGATGGCCCACCTTTGAGGAGAGGGGTGACTGTTGCTGTTCTCCATTTGTGAGGCATGAAGCCTGCTTGGAGGCTACAGTTAAATAGTCATTCCAGAGGGCCTGACAGGTCAAGTTTCATGCTATTTAGAAAGCATACCGGGATACTGTCTGGGACCATCGAAACAATGTTCTTTTTCTTGTAGCATTGAAGACCTGTTCCCTAGTGAGAGTAGGGAGAGTTATATTTGATGGTATTTCCTCAGGGAGGCTGAAGGGG
This sequence comes from Protopterus annectens, assembly GCF_019279795.1. NCBI lineage: Eukaryota > Metazoa > Chordata > Ceratodontiformes > Protopteridae > Protopterus > Protopterus annectens. The sequence goes on from NC_056747.1 coordinate 730,646,309, forward strand.
GACAGAGGGGTAAAGTTAGAGCTGAATTTGTCTGCCAGCAAGTTTACTACATCTTCTGTCTCAGTGCAGATGGCTTCTTTGATAATGAACTCTGCACACAATTGGCTTTGAGGTTATTAGACATAACTTAGAATGCCTTGTGGCAATTCTTGGCCTGGGAGGCCAAATTTACCACAAATTTGGCTTTGGTAGACCATTTGTCCTCAGAGTTGTTTAGTTTGAGGAGAGTGCTTTGATCCTTATTGGTGCAACACCTCCTAATGTTTGATTTTTCTCTGATTTTTTTCCTTCTGTTATATAGCCTACTAATGTTGGGATTCCACCAGGGTGCCTTGCTTATTTTGAGTTAGTTCTGTACTTCTTCCTGGTGGGTATCGCTGCCTCTCTGCAGCCATTAATTTTCTTGTGGGTTTTTGTGAAACGTTCTACGTAAGCAGCAGTGTTCTCAGGGTTTATGGGGCTTGAAATTTTGCCAGGTTATCACTTAATAGTAGGAAGTTAGCCTTACAGTAGTTCCTGAACATTCCAGGGTTAGCTGGGGTTCTGTGCTTTTACTTCAAAGGAAACCATTCTGTGCTCTGACCTTCCACAGAAGGCATTACACTAGGGGCTTGTACAGCAGACTCCCATTCTAGCAAAGACCAGATCCAGTATGTTTGTGCACCTGGTCGGTGTACTGAATCTGGTCCAGGGAGTTTTGGTTTACAAAATCCAGGAATCTCTGTGCCTGCACATCTTGTGTCATATATGATTCCCAGTTAAAAGTGGGGTTATTAAAGTCGCCCATGAATATGGCATTGGGTTGGATGGTGAGCATTTCCAATAAGCTTAAATACAGGTTATCGGTTTCCTGGATCATACAGGGGGACCTACAGCTTGCAAGGAAGTGGTATGGATGTTAGCCTGTGGTGATTTGAACATGGAGGAGCTAAAGTGCATTATCCCATTTGACCAGCCTTGAGATACACTTATTTTTTTATGTAAATTAAGACACTTCCACTTTCAGTCCCCATCTGTATTATAAATGGTCTAAAGATGTGGAAGCCATTATAATCTTGCATTGCTGGTGTACTCTCTACAGTTTTAAACCATGTTGCAGTAACTGCACGGATGTTAGCATTCCCTTGGGTGAGGAGAACTTGTAGGGAGCAGACTCCTTAGCCTTGAGCAGGAACACCTTTAGAATTTCTTGGGTTTGATTTGCTATGCTGGAAATATTTTCAGTTTGGCATTGCCTTAAAAAGGCACTAAGGGGGAGAATACTGTTTTACCTAATATTTGGAAGCCTAGAGGGCAGAGGTGCAGATCATCTATGGCAAAATAGTGTGGCCTGCTGAACATCTCCTTCCTTGCTGATAAATACTGCACCCCCTTAGAATGACACCAGAAACTAAGCCAATTACTGACGTCATTCATCTTCTGATCTTATCGTGGCATCATCCTTGGAGAAAGTAAAATGCTGCTCAGTGCTAAGCTTATACCAGTAAAGTACTTTACAATAACTACAATGTAAACAATAACTACAATGTAAACAATGTAACACAAAGTGAACTTATTTCATGACGAACACGTCATCAATGAGACAAAACCAAGATAAAAACTAAGGTAACAAACTGTAATGTTAACTAGTTACACAAAGTGACACAGTGACATTTAACAACCAGCACTGTTAAAATACAAAGATGTTGAACTTAGAACGCATAATCTCCAGGTAATAAATTTATGACCAAAACTGTAATTTAGGTGAAACAGATACATGCATGCACATTGCAGGAGAAGCTCAGTACTATGCCCACTGATGGGCTGGCAACTTAGGAAGACTTGCACTCTGAAATTCTCTTTAGTCCTACATGAAAACGTTACAATGTACACATCTGAGAAATACATTCCCATCATTCATTACATTTCTTCCTTTATATTCACATGTTTTTAAGAGTTCAATGTAAAGGTCATATATTTCTGTGAACAAATTATGTTGCAGGAATGTGCATATGCCACACACCCACAGATGCAGCAGCTCACCAACTATATTCACAAACGGGCTGATGAGTTAAGACGACGTAAAAAGCAAAGAATTCTCGTTAATCCTACAAAAAAAAAGCTCCATATACACGTCTGAGAAATACCTTCCAATCCTTGCTCTGTGGTTGAAGGGTCACTAAAGGGCGCTCTTTGCTGCCTGGCAAGATATGTTCTGGAGGTGTGCAGTCAATCTGGTCTAGCTCCATTCCTCTCTTCTTGCGTTGTCCAATGTCTGAAACAGAAACAAATCACTCAAACAAAAGTTGGGTACATTTGTGAATGTGTTATTCTCATATATATATATATATATATATATATATATATATATATATATATATATATATATATATATATATATATATATATAACACACAGACAGGCAGACACAGATGGTGGCATGTTTAGGAGTGCACTGTAATTACTCTCTTTCTTAACATTATATCTGTAAATATTTGTACTTAACCCATTCATATGCTTTACTGTTTTTTTTTTCAAATATTCACAGGTTACATTCAAAAGGGTTTACACAAGTCATAAAAATCACCATCTTAGAGAATATGTCCACATCTAAAAACTGCTACACATTTGCAACACCTGTCATCTGCAGCTCTCTACTCTACCCTCCTTCATCCTTCCAGTGAGCCCAATACTATAATCCCATATGATTTTATAATTCTTTCAAATGTTTAACTAATAATATCTACAGACCATCTCCTTTTAATTCAGTACTAAACTTCTCCTTCAGACATGAATCATTTTCTAGTACACCTATTGCCACAGTTGTTTTCCAACAATTTTAATTATACATAACTAACTTACAAACTCCATGCACCAGACCTATCCATTCCACCCCAGTTCACTCCACTTAACCTATTTGTTACACCCACTACACAGGTTGACTGGGAACACTACTTCCATATACCTGTTAATAATTTACCGAAACCTACTATACCCTGCATTCCTACCTCTTGTTTCTATTATCAGCCAAAGATTTTCTCAATTGCAGCACCAATCAGCAACCATCAACCCTTTCCTGTTGAGTTTCAAAGCTGTCCTTTGCACCTATGCAATATGTATGTATGCATGTTAACAGTGGCTCTACTTGATTTATGACCATCTTTCACACCTCCTTCCACAGCCCCACCTGCATCAACCTTTCTTAGTCTTTCCCCATCCTAGGAGCTTGATGTCTTTCTGCAATGTAATGACTTCCCTTTTCCCACCTTCCTTCATTATTTTCATAGGGCTACCATGTTTATTCTCACTCACTCATTTCCCACGCAAGCATTTTTTATGACCAACAACATTTCAACCAGTCTCTAGCCCTTAATTCTTGAAATGTAATTTAATGTCTACACTTTAGCCTACTTATTAGATATTTAAGAATTTTTTTTTTAAATTTATTCTCCACATTTTCTCAGACTATTTTCTCCTTTATCAACAACTAATCCATAAACTGGTTCTTGGGGAAATTGACAAGAGAATAGATTAGCTTTTTGTGGTTCATAAATTACCTCCCTCACAAAAAGCTGATCTATTCTCTTGTCAATTTCCCCAAGAACTAGCTTTAATCTTCCAGCTGAAAATCTCAAACTCTTGCATTTACTTACTGAAATTAGCTGACCGCTCCTCATCTGTTCCCATCCCCTCTCCCCACATTATCACAAAGGTCACCTCCTCTTACCCCATTAAAATCCAAAGGCTGCCACTTCCTCTCGATTCCTCCCTCTTTTTCCTTAACACCTTCTCTGTGTACTTAAGAGATATCCATACACCCATGCTGTCCTCTTCTGAGCCACCACCTTTTTACATTCCTCAATGCCATCACACATTTTTTCCACTCCTATATTTTAATTTTCAGCAGCACGCTTACAAACTCTCCCTGCACCCAACGACCATCACCCCTTCTTTTAACCTCTGCCTTAGCCCTTGCTGTAGATAACTCGATTCCTAAACACAAGTCCAATAATTGTGGTGCTCTACTTAGCCTGGACTACCCCTAGTATAGTCTTTTTGCCTGTAGTCTTCTTAACGTTCCAACCTCCCCAATTAATTTCCTTTATAATGCATAATTCTGCCACCTTTATGTGGCCTTAATCTTTAACCCACCGAATCCCACACAGACCACCTCCTCAATAATTCTTAACCCCTGAATCTCATTTGCCTTTTTCAATCCAAGTTCCTCCTGTATACTCTAAACCACTCTACTGAACTCTATCGCCAGTATAACATGTACATGATTTAACATACATTCCATCTACTATCGCACTCTAATAAGTGCTATATATATATTTACATTTCATTTGTTAGCCAGGTAAGTGGGCTGGCCAGCTGACCAGTTTCCACCATGAACAGGGTGAAGACATCACTAAAGAAGAACTATAAAAAATACACAACTTGGTGAGATTATACTTGCAGCAGAATACTGCATTTTACATACATGTACAAGTATATATACATATATGTATGTAAGTACACACGGTGATATGCACACACACACATATATGTACATGCATATCTATACCTATATATAGCTATACCTATCTACATACATGTGTGTATAGTTGGGTCTACTTCCAAATTTCGAAGTTTCAAAACATCAACTTTCTTATGGTGGAGACCATAAGACCGACATTTTGAAACTTCAAAATTTAAATAAAAATTAAAAACAAAAAAATAAAATTTTTTTTACGTATTTGTGGGGGGGGGGGGGGCAAGCTTCCCTGCACCCCCCACACCCTCTGCCAATTAAATATACCAACTTCGAAACTGCACTACACCGAGGAAAACTGTATATATATCATCCTGCGCTGTATGGCAATCTCCATTTAAATGGTTCAGAGTTTCAAAACTTCGATCTTATGGTCTAAGAAACTTGACGTTTTGAAACACACACACACACACACACACACACACACACACATATATATATATATATATATATATATATATATATATATATTAATATACATATTGCACACACACACACACACACACACACACACACATATATAGCAATATATATTACACACACACAAACGCACACAAACAAAACTGATAGAGCGCATTAAGTGACTATGTATAATTTAGTGAATGTACGTTTGAGAACAGGAGAGATTGCAAAGATTAGCCATTATTCTTGTAGCGTGTGCAACTAGACTCATTGTTCAGATGCTCAAAGCTGGACATTTAATTCCAGCAGGGATTTTGTTCCTTAATGCTGGGCCTCGTCTGGAAAAAGGGTGTTCTCCCATGACCATTTTAAATAGTGGTCTGTTCAGCAGTATGTTGCCATTTCATGAGTTTCTTCATGAGTCGGCTTGGTCCTGATTAGCAATTTTGTTTTTAATGGTGGGCAGCAGCCTTGCTTTAGTATTTTATAAATGAGGCTGCCTGCAGGAATGCTCTTTTGAGTAACAGGAAGCCAATTTAAGGCATGCAGGAGGACGCAGTAAGTAGTAAAGATGTGCAGCAGGTAAGGGTAATAAAGGATAATGAGGGAAACGTACTCACAAGCGAGGAGAGTGTGTTGAGCAGATGGAAAAGAGCACTCTGAGGGGCCGATGAATGAAGAGAATGAGAGGGAGAGAAGGTTGGATGATGTGTGGATAGTGAATCATGAAGTGCAGTGGATTAGCAAGGAGGAAGTAAGGATAGCTATGAAGAGGATGAAGAATGGAAAGGCTGTTGGCCCAGATGACATACCTGTGGAAGCATGGAGGTGTTTAGGTGAAATGGCAGTGGAATTTTTAACTAGACTGTTTAAATGAAATCTTGGAAAATGAGACTATGCCTGAGGAATGGAGAAAAATTGTTTTGGTACCGATTAAGAATAAGGGGGATGTGCAGAACTGTAGTAACTACAGAGGGATGAAATTGATCAGTCACAGCATGAAGTTATGGGAAAGAGTAGTGGAAGCTAGCTTAAGAAGGGAGGTGATGATTAGTGATTAGCAGTATGGTTTCATGCCAGGAAAGAGCACTACAGATGCGATGTTTGCTCTGAGACTGTTTATGGAGAAGTACAGAGAAGGTCAGAAGGAGCTGCATCATGTCTTTGTGGACTTAGAGAAAGCATATGACAGGGTACCTACAGAGGAGTTGTGGTACTGTATGAGGAAGTCGGGAGTGTCAGAGAAGTATGTAAGAGTGGTACAGGATATGTACGAGGGTAGTGCGACAGCGGTGAGGTCTGCGGTGGGAGTGACAGATGCATTTAAGGTGGAGGTGGGATTACATCAAGGATCAGCTCTGAGCCCTTTCTTATTTGCAATGGTGATGGACAGGATGACAGATGAGACCAGACAGGAGTCCCCATGGACTATGATGTTTGCGGATGACATTGTGATCTGTAGTGAGAGTAGGGAACAGGTGGAGGAGACACTGGAGAGGTGGAGATATGCTCTAGAGAAAAGGAATGAAGGTCAGTAGGACTAAGACAGAATATATGTGTGTGAATGAGAGGGAGGATAGAGGAATGGTGAGGATGCAGGAAGTACAGGTGGCAAAGGTGGATGAGTTTAAATACTTGGGATCAACAGCTCAAAGTAATGGTGAGTGTGGAAAAGAGGTGAAGAAGAGTACAGGCAGGATGGAGTGGGTGGAGAAGAGTGTCAGGAGTGATTTGTGACAGAGTACCAAGTAAGAGTGAAAGGGAAGGTCTGCAAGAGGGTAGTGAAACCAGCTATGTTATATGGGTTGGAGACAGTGGCACTGACAAAAAGGCAGGAGTCAGAACTGGACGTGGCAGAGTTAAAGATGTTAACATTTGCACTGGGTGTGACGAGGGTGGACAGGAATAGGAATAAGTATATTAGAGGGTCAGCCCAGGTTGGAAGGTTTAGAGACAAAGCCAGAGAGGCAAGATTACATTGGTTTGGACATATGCTGAGGAGGGATGCAGAGTATATTGAGAAAAAGATGCTAAGGATGAAGCTACCAGGTAGCAGGAAAAGAGGAAGGCCATAAGGTTTATGTATGTGGTGAGAGAGGACATGTAGGTGGCTGGTGTGACAGAGCAGGATGCAGAGGACAGGAATAAATGGAAACAGATTATCCGCTGTGGCGACTCCTAATGGAAGCAGCCAAAAGAAGGAGGATGCAGTGAAGAGACTGACGGCAAACCTACAGATCTTGTTCTCAGTAGTTTGTAGAGTTTGATTATTGTGGACAGAGTGAAAGTTAAGTAATAACAACCCATACTCTAGCTTGGGAAGAAAGGCATTTTGTCCAAGTGTAATTTGTTTAGAAGCAGAGCAGATGGGATATTTTGTAGTAGTTTCAGGTATGAAAAGTACCTTATTAGTGAGGTTACTAGTGTGTGAAGTAAAGGTAAGGGAGGGCTCTAGTCCAAGTCGAGGGTACTAGTTATATTCAGACACTAAAGAAATTGTATTTTTATGATCATCAGTAAGGATAATCCCTGAAAGTTGGGTTTTTGTGTGTGGAAATGAAAAGAGCATAATGTTTGCTTTTTGTGGTTAATTAAAAGTTTGCTGTTTACAGCCAATTTGCATAAGTGGAAGAATGACTGTTGTAATCAAATTTGTAGGGTCTGTAGACATTTGTGTGACTAACAGGAGGGATGTCGTTTATATATTTTATATATATATATATATATATATATATATATATATATATATATATATATATATATATAGACTGACATTACAGAAGACCTTCAGCATTAAATCTCAATATTTAAAAAGTACTGGTCTCAAAAATAGAATCTTGAACCCCAATATTGAAGGTCTGCATCATCTAGATTGCACCCCAGTCTGGTGGCTTCTCTCTCTTATCTTACTGACTGCAAACTCCCCTTCTGCTATCACTCCTGGCTCTGCAAGGCATCCTCTGAATCCACCCCAACTTCGTGACATCTCCCATGACATGCTTTCTGTAAACCTTGTCCAAGAGTAGCTGCACTTCCTAGGCTACTCCTATTAGTCTTCTAAACAACCCTGTTTTTTAAATGCATTCAATATGGTTTAAATATATTTTACAACGTTCTTATTTAGACTTTCATCCAAAATCCTAACCCCTCTACCTCTAGAAACATCTCTTAACCCCCCCCCATTTCATCACTAGGTTTTTCACTTTGTACTAAAATATTCTTCATTCCACTGTTACTAAAGATAGCTGTTAAACAGCAACCTTTCTAACCTCATACATGTTATCCACATAGGAGCAGTTGCCTCAAGTCGATGGCTGCAATAATAGGCAGTTGAGACCCCTTTAAATAATTACTGTTGCTTCTTTTATTTCTCCCTTCCTTTTACCATGACTAACTCCATTTTCATTTTATTCCACTCACTGGTGATTCTGAACTAATTTCTATTTACCTTAATAACTATCAAATCATATCCTCAACCCTTATCTTAAATTCCTTTTTCAACAAAAAGTATAAAAGTACCAGAGCCTCATTTTTGCATTTTTATCTTAGTTTTTACTGGTGCACATCTGATATAGTTATCAGAAAGGTCTCCATGACTTCAATTAAATAGATATGTCATGTGAAAGTTCTATCCAGTCGAGCCCAGTTATTGTACATTGGGGGATAACATGTAAATGCTAACAAAGTTTCTACTACTGAATTGTCAACCTTCCATACAAAATATTTTCACATACTTCTTATCCATCAGTGGTGGAAACCTTGACTCAAGGTGACCTGGTTGATGCAACACTCAACTCCATCTACAAATGGGAAAAGGTGGCTGAAATGGGAGTATAGCTCAGTGGTAGAGCATTTGACTGCAGATCAAGAGGTCCCTGGTTCAAATCCGGGTGCCCCCTGAAAGGGTGGCTTTTTGGGGTGGGAGGATAGCATAATGGTTAAGGTGTTTACCTTACAGACACTAGGTGCACGGTTTGATTCTCACATGAGGTAACTGGCTAGGCTTCAAATGGCCCAAAAGGGCAGTTAGCCTAGTACTAATCTATGAACCTATGAAGATTATGACTACATCTTCAGAATCTACCTTTTGTCATACTGTCACTTCAAGATCCTCCAATACATCCTCACTACTGTAAATCGGGTTTCAATCCTCCCTCATAAATAACATTCATTGCTGAAAGCTTATTATTTCTCTCACAACTCCCTTGAATTCCATAATTGTAGTTTTAGGTTAAATATAAATACAAGCCAGTGTAATCCTCCTCCCATGCCAGTAGCCTCTTACACTCTGTTGAACTTCCATACTGAAAACCCTTCTTTGACAAAGTAACATGCTTTTTTTTTATAATCAAAATGCATCTCATGTAACATTGCCAGTTGCACCTTGCACTCAACATAACTCAAAAGAGTGCATTTCTATACTTGTACGGCCATTTGCATCCCATGTCACTGCTGGTAAAGCTGCCATTCTAATAAAAAAATGCTACTACTCCCATATAGTTTACATGACGGGTTTTTTTTTTTTGCATACAGAATTCTAACTTGCAACTTACACAATGTTTGGCTGGCTGATTTTGTATGTAGTTGCTCCCATATTTGAATGCATGTCACATTTTCCCAGAATTTTCAGTTCAACAAAACACTCAAGGAACATCTTAAACCCTCAGCCTATTTAAACTCACAACTTACACATTTAATTATAAATGCATTCCAAAAAGTAAGTATACCCTTCCAAAAATGAGTAGTTGCCTTAAGTTGATGGCTGCACCCACAGGCATTACCTATTCTAAAACTACAATTAACCTTGCTAATTTGCACATTAGAGTCTGTATTCTACTTACACAGATGGCTGTCTGTTGTCTTATCTCTATGCTCCTATCAGATGTAAAAAACAACATGCATGCCCTCCAGCAAACTAACTCTTAGCCTTAAGAAAAGATACACTCGATACTGTTAAACAGAGTACTCTTGTAGCTGATGTAGGAAAATACTAAGGCTGTTGGGGGGGGGGGGGATAAACACTTGCAAAACTATTCACATCCTACAGTTTTAAATATTTATTTTTTTCACTGGACTGTTTGCCGATTTGCCATTAAAAATTAAATGCAACATACCTTATAAATTTCACTACAAAGAAACTGTTTAAATAAGGTTATTTGCTTGCACTTACAGACTTCTCCTCTTAACTAAAAGGAATTTGCTAATGGGAAAACAGCTAATTAGTTTGCAATTATAATAAAAACTAATTTAGATTTCAAATCAAAACATATTGGTCAGACTGGTCATAATTAATTGCCTGTACCTGTTTGCTCCTTAATTCTAGAAGTTAATGGAAAAATAACCTTGGAAACACTAGTTACTACTACTATTTTTTTTAATTTTTATGCCTTGCATAGTTTTCCTTAGTTTGTCAAGCATATTTATTTAGGAATCACAGGGTAGTGGGTGGCAAACCAAGATGACTACATAAACTAATAATGACAAACTGTCCCACCACACACAAAAAAAATAACGCATGGAAATGGTAGCAACAATAATTGCTAAGCACATAAAAAAAAAAAAAAAAAAAAACATCTTTTTTCTACATATACATTCCTTTTTCCCAAGCAGTCAAAGATCATAACATTAAATAAACTTCACCTTGCTACTTTTCCCACCTTTCTTTCATCACAGTATAAAATCTGCATGTTACAAAGTACTTTTGGACTGATACGACTTCTCCACCTCACATTTAAAATACCTCTGAGTGCACATAACTCCTTTCTAATATGGCATGAAATGCACATAAAATTGTACATAGATATTAATAAAATACTTACAATTACTTCTTTAGTCCCCTCAGTGTCCTAAATATTATTAAAACCGGGTTAATATTTTACAGTTCAACCAACAGTTAGAACATCCACTCTTTTTCAGCCATTTCTTTGAGGAACCACCACAATTCATAAATCAGAATGATATCCTGGGAGACTGATGCTTAAAGCATTTATTCATTAAATTTCATATTATTGATAGTCTTCCTACTGATTATCTCAACCTCCAAGCATTAACCTCTGTTTCAAGCACAATGTATTCAGATTCTTCTAGACAGCTTCAGCGCTTTTTTTTCTGTCACTCAAGTATTTTAATATGGTACAATGGTAAGGGTTTCACTAGCAAAGTTTTTCTATCAGCTCTGTTATTTTCAGTAGACAGAGATGCAGAATCTCCTTCAGCTTGCTGGTTCACTCTTTGCTGGTCAAGCTTTTAATTCCTCCTTAGTTTGTCCTGCATCCAAAAATATCTTTAAACCTCCAGGGAGAAAAAAAAAAAAGTGAAAACAGCTTAATGTAGCAACTCAAATCCTTTAACTGCCCCAAATGCCAAGATAAACTTGCTTCTCTTCTGTCTGTTGTGCAGTTAGTAATCATTTTCCACAGAGACTTGTGTCCCCAGTTAATACTGCTCCCTTCTTCCAGTTGGTTATTTGTATTTTCACAAAATTAACGCAATCTGTTCCTTAGAGTTTCTCTGGTATAGCAGAAAATCTCATATTTCCTTTATGTGGTCTGTCATCTTACTTCTTAAACAGTTCTACACGAGAAACCTCACGTTCCGCCAATCTTTCCTTCACTTCAGCTAATGACTTCTGAAATTTTATAGTCTTACCTAAAGAGGTAGTTAAACCTTTTTCCAATCTTTTTTAATTTGACTTTAAAATTAGACACTACAGGAATTTGTAATCACCTGAATATATCAGATTTATTTTTCCTTTAAAAAAACAATATCCTGGACTAAATCTGAACTATTTTTTTTTTGTTGAAAAGCCACAACATTCTAGGTTTTTTTTTTTTTTTTGTACTTTCTCCAAATGTTTTCTTTGTTGGCACCTCAACAGTACAATTACTGACAAGTAACAGAATTTTACCCACATTGATAAGTGAGAGACTGTTGAAGCCAATAAAGGTTTTCAGACTGGGTGAGCCCTAATCAACCTGCTGCTCATAGTGTAGCCATCTTGGAAGTCTTAACCACATATTTCTTAATCAGAGTCCAGAGCAGCCAACTTCAGTCATAATTCTTCACCCATTCATAAGAAACACCATAATTCTGGATGGGCTTCACTGGATGATTGGCTCAGGGCTTCTCTCTTCTTCAGATACTCAGGAGGTGCTTTTGGGGGGAAAGGGGGGGGGGACAGGGCAGTCATTAAGGAATTTCTTGAGCCAGAGATACATCCTCCAAATACTGAAAAATGGGGTGCGGGTGAAGCTGCTGGCATGGATTACTGGGGAGTGATGAAGTTGCAGTGAGGGAAGGTCTTGTTCTCCTTACCCATCTCAGAAACCAGGTCTTCTGCTATTCCCTTCACAGGGTACAAGACAGTAAGAACCTCCCCACAACTAAGTTGCTATATGGGTGGGCCTCCCCAAACTAAGCTGCTGTATGGATGGGCTCATAACTGGACAAAATGTGTGGACTCCAGAATGTAGCAGGAAAGCACTAGGGAATAGGTGATAGAACTATAATTTGAAGGGAACTGCTCACTCAGGGATGTGCTGGGGCAGCAAAGGTCTGCACATGGCCAAGCACTAGCTTCAAGTCATATTTCCTGAGGGTGTTCTCTCATATCTACAAGGACAAGTCTCACTAAATATCCAACATTGGAGCACTGCCAATGCTTGAACATACTGATGCAGGCAGACCCAAAAACATCCTCCTCAGCTTGGAGCATCGCAAGTCCTAACAGACTGCGTGAAAGAGGGGAGAGGAGTACCAAGCCCCTGGTCTAGAGTGCTACCATCAAGGCCATGCCAAAGAATCAAGAGAAAACTCATCAGGTGCAGGCCTACTGCGGATGCGCTGCAGCCACCTACCTGATTAAGGGAAGACTTAGACAGGACATATCCATCCTTAGTAAATCTCATGGTTTAGCTTAAAGTAATAAACTTGCTAGTTCAGGAAGAGCAAGATGTACGAGTCACAAGGCCACCTCAAGAGCAGACTTCCATTGAGAACAGTAGGATCACTCTCTAGCCTTCTCCACATTTATCCACTGCAGATGATAAACATCTTATGGTTATGCAAGTGACCCTCCTTAACAACACACGTGACTAAACACACAACCTCTCATTCACTATCCTGAGCAAAGTCAGGTTAGTTTTCTAACTCCTTTGTTTCTAGGCAGGTTGAAAAAAAAAGTGTGTGGAAATTAGGTTAGCGCCTGATGAGGTCTTTCTTCTCAGGCAAGGCAATACAGATCTTACTGGTATAATTCCTAGCTCAGCAACCTCAACAACACTTGGAAGGCTTAAATGTTTTGGGTACAGACAGCGGGAACTTTTTCATGAAAGGATTAAGATCTGCATTGTACCAGTGGCAGGAAAGAAATACAAGTACAGGCAAGGAATACTATCTCAAGTTTGCTATCTGATGACAAAGTATACGCCGACACAGGAATGCCCATAAGTACAGAGGCAAAGAAAACAGCTGAGATTAACTAAACAATGACTCCCCACAATCAGACAATAAAGATGGCTGACTAAGTTCATTCCAAATATTTCCTCTTAATAGCTGCATGACCTCCCATAGTATAAATTTCCAGGCTGTGTGGGTACACAGGAAAGGACCAAGGTAAAATAAGACGGTACATGTCAAACTGCTCACTAGTAAGGTTACTGACAAAAAATGTGTGATGCATGAAAAAATACTGTAAAATAGTCATTATCTCATGAACTGAAATACCAAAATAAGCAAAATTAGATTTTATGAGATGCACAAAATGAATGATGCATTATTACTTGATTTACATCTGCAAAAGTGCATCATATTATAATTTTCATTCTTTCCAGAGAAGATATTCATACTTTTGAAATCTGGTAGAGTGCCGAAGTCATATAAAAGATCACTGCAGAGTGTCCTAAAATGAATTTGCCGTAATCACTGCTAATGAATTTATAAAAGCACCTTAAAAGCTTCTTGAAATAATTATATATTGAGCAAATCAAATTTATCTGTACTTCAAAAATAAACAAACATGTGGCTTCAACATGCTATATACTGGGCTTTGCAAGTGACTGGTGTTCCACGATTCAACATTTTGATTTTTTCATTGTCAACTGTGTTTTGTCATACTCATTCCGTGTTAATGAATAGGATTAAAATGGTAAACTTAACCATAAAACTTAAAAATTAGCAACTTGATGGCTGAAGCAGGTTAGACTGCACAGTAATCTCAGCATGTTTTCTTTTTGGGGTGCAGTGCCTCTTACCATTGGCCTTTTATGTCCCCCCACACAAGGTATACAATAAAACTTTCAGGCTTTAATTGAATCATATTAAAATAAGCAGAAGAGAAAGATTTTTCCTGTACTTTGGGAGGAACTCAGACTTGAGAACTTCCACTGTTTGGTTAGTCAAATTTTACTTTTAAAGAAGAATTACCACCACAAAGATCCTTAAAGTTCCAGTACCCTTGTCCTTCCTTTTTACACATGCACTTCCCCACTTTGACACTACTTGGCTGAAATTATTAAACTTTGCAGGTAATCGGTAACTTACCAAAAATGAACTTGAACATTTCTACCCTAAGCTACAATGGATTGTGTGAATGGATTCCCATGGCCTACACAAGTTGTTATGTCTTTCGGCTTTTCCTGCTTAGGGGTCGCCACAGCGGAACTCCGGTCCACTAATGACTGGCAGTAGATTTTTACATGCCGAGTTGCCGGCCCTGACGCATAACCTTCAACGAAGGTATGCCCATTCACGCACGTCTCCACACAGTAGACGCTCTAGCTGAAAATCAAACAGGAAAACGTCTTACTGTGAGGCGACAACGCTACCACAGCATCACCACCGCAGTACCAAATTTAAATTACTTTATTTAGGTTTTCTTTATTATCTGGTACAGAATGTCATTTTTATTAAGCAGCAGCAGCAGTAGCTACTAACCAAAATAGCAACTCACAAATGAAAACCGGCAGTTAGTACAGAGACTTAAGACTCTGAACTTCTAAAGAGCAGCTTCATGTGGTCAGGTGTACAGGGTTTGAGACCAACCACCTAAGTTTACTTTTTGTCAGCGTCTCAGCAAGTCACTTAACCAGATAGTGCTCCTGGGTCACCTTCTAAAAGGGTTGCTTGCCCACAGTGCCGACTCAGTTAAAAAGGTAAAATAAAATATTTATCTGAAGACCAACTGTGAGAAATGTGCTGCAAAGCCTATTAGGATTCTTTTTACCACACCACTGAATGACATACAAGTTCCTCTCACCATCTTACAATTTTCATTCAATATTCGGGGACCCATGCACTAGTCTTGTGAATACATCTCCACTTTTTATTGAAAACTGCACATCCCTTCTATGTCTCAGACATGGTATGTAGTTAAATCAAGACACTGTTATGCTATAGCAAAAGTTCAGATACAGTATAACAATGTGCTATGTCACACTTCCATCGATTTAAATTTAAATCCTTTAAAGTTCCAATACCTTGTGCTTCCTTTTCACACGTGCATCCATGATCATATTTTATAGGTACTTACTAGGTTACTGGCCCAGACAATTTAAGCCTAGACAAACGTATCCCAAATTTACCAAAAGATTGTTGACATGTTTTAAAATCCCAACAAATACTATGGTTATGATACAGGCTTGTACAGATCAAGTGTTCACAGGCTGCCCCTGGCCATTAGGGACAGAGGTGCCAAACTAGGGGGCAAATTTGGGATATTCTATTCACTGGTCCAAGTT
>NC_056747.1:730666959-730726959 GCF_019279795.1 Protopterus annectens
TGGGTACCAAAGCAAAAGAGGTAAGAGCATTTACTTTAATTAATAAACAGACTTTTTGTGACTTGATATTTGAAACTGGTCAGGCCATGGAAACATTTCTGGGTGCATATGAACAAAAGAAAAATATTTATCCATGGTCAGAATAAATGGTGCAAGCTTTTTACAGACAAAAAAAAGAATAATGATCCAGTTTAGAACTGAAGTTGAAGCAAAAGAACTGAAAAGAACATTTGTTAACTTTATGTAAAGTAGTAATGGAGACTACAAAAATATATGGTGACAGAGGACTGTGGACCGGGAATGGGAACAGGGAGTAATACTAAAAATGGAAAATGATAATGTTATGCATGTACCTAGTATTATTAATGTTCATGGAATTGGGGTTTGTGAAATACAGGGGTCAACCAAAGACTTGTTACTTTTGTGGAAAAAAGGTCATTTAATCAATGAATGTGATATAAAAAGAGGTTAGTTATATGGTAAAACAGGGCATAATACAAAAAGTGAGCAAAAATGTAGCAATATTGGCCATTCATGGCTAGAATGTGAAATGAATGTGCAAGAAAATGAAAATGAGGTTATACAGGAGAAAGAAAGAGATAGAAGAATGTGTTATACAAAAAGTTGTTACTAATAGAGAGATTGTACATGACGTAAGACAGTAACAAGGAAAAATAAACAGAGGCGACATGTGAGGAAAAAGCTGACTTGCATACAGTAAGAAATAAAAATAATTTGAGATGGAAAAGTGTTAAAGGAAAAGAAAATTCAAAAATATAATGCTTAGAGAAAATAAGAAAGGAAAGATATAACATTTTTAATATACTAACTGTTCTTAAAAGCTGAAAATATTAGCTTTAAATGTGGGCAGTATGAAAAATCTTAAGAGGAAAATAGGTATATTACAATGGTGTTCTGCTACAGATTTTTTTTTTAAGATATCAGATTAACAGAGGAAAAAAGAACACAAGCTGAAAAAATTTGGAATGGTGTGGTAGTTTGGAATATGGGGAAAGAAACATGCTCGGGCACATGTTTATTATGTCAAGAAATCATTAAAATATTAGATGTAACCATAACGGAACTAGGTCAAATTACAATAATAGATCTGACATGGGGAAAAGACATATACAGAATTGTAGCTTTACATGCATATGTAACAAAAAGAGAAATGTATAAAAATAGTCTTGAATATCTTTATGTAAATATAGACATAGTGGTGGGTGATTTTAACTGTAATTTAAGAAAAAAAAGAGCAACTGTGATGTTAAAATGGTTAAAGAAATTAGAAGTGGAAAGTTAAGTGGACAGCTGGATGGCACAGTGGTGCAGCGGTAGCATTGTCACCTTACAGCAAGAAGTTCTCTGGTTTGATTCTCAGTTGGAGTACCTTCTGTGCAGACTCTGCAAAACTTTCCTGTGTTCATGTGGGTTTCCTCCGGGTGCTTCGGTTTCCTCCCATCTTCAAAGACATGCATCTGGAGCATTTCTCCCTGGGCCTCCGCTGAAAACTGCCTTTGTTCCAAGTTGGACTTTCCTTGTTAACAAATGCTAAATAAATATTCTAAGTGTATGGGAGAATAACCACTGGACTTAAAAAAAAGAATGAAATTAGGACAGAAGTTGATTAACTTTTAAACTATCAGATATTTAAAAAATAAAGAAAAAGGAATCAAGTAGGCAGGATTTTCGGATCATGTGGCTATGATGGGTTTGAATACAGAAAAATTAAGTATATATAAAATAGAAAAAGGAATAAAGAGAATTAATGAAAAGGAATTAGATTTAGAAGAGAAAAAGTACTTATGGAATTATGGAAAAAAATGAATATGAGAGTTTTATGAGAACTGGACTGCTTGGTGTCTTAATTTTAAAGAATATAAAAAAGTGCTTTTAGAATGTACAAGGAAGAAAAGAAGGAGAGAGAGACACACAAGACATCAAGTAAAGAAAGATTCAGAGACTAATTTAGAGAAGAAAGATTCTTTTTTTCTGAAAGAGGAATATATAAAATGAATCAAATTAAAATTAACTTGTTATATATACAAAAATATTGTTTACAAGGAAAGAAAGAAGAGGTAGCCCCATATCTGAGTAAATAAAAGAAGGAAAAATAAGAGAATTAAAGAATAAGGAAGGTAAGCACATAAGACAGCAAGAAGGAATATATGAAAAAATGTGTACTGTAATTATTTGTTAAAAGAAAAGAAAACCTAAAAACAATTTATAAAGGTGAAAAATGAAATAACGAAGATAATGAGGATTTAGAACAAAAAATATCTATGACAGAACTGAATGAAATTCTAGAAGACATTAACATGAATTCTGCAACAGGACTGGACGGAGTTGAATATGGTATATATAAAGAAATGGAGTGGCAAAAATAATTTTTATAGAAGTTATAAATGAATGGTTAAAAACTGGAGTTAACCAGAAAGAGATATGTACAGGAGTTTTAAAAATGCAATAAAGAGGCGATAAAATACTGGAGACCTATAACTTTGAATAATACGAATTATAAAATTTTCATGAGAATAATAAAAAAAAAAGTTACAAAAATGGATAGAATATATGACAAAATGTATTCAGACGAAAAGGAAATCAGGAGTTATTATGGATAATAAAAGAAATAATAGATATCATAAAAAATGTAGGAGTAAAGGTTATTGTAGGGGATACAAGTAAAGCCTACGATAATATTCAATATAAATCATTATGGGAAATTTTGCAAGCATATAACGTAAGCAAAAAAATATTACAAATAATAAAATTAGTTTATGAAAGGAACTATGTGAAACTAAATGTAAATGGTTGGATTGGTGAAGAAATGAAAACAGAACGTGGAATAAGACAGGGCTCCCAGCTAGTAGTGTAATTTTCTCATTAGTTATGAATGTAATAGTGAAGGAAATTAATAAATTGTCAAATAGCAGTGGATACAAAATGATGAACAACTGTCAATGTATAATTATGTGGATGATATTGTACTAATTGTTAAAAATAAAAGTATGGAAGTAGTAAATGAAAAATTAAATATACATTAAAAATGGTTTAAGTATAAATAAAGAGAAAAGTAAAGGATTTGGTGCTGAAGGTATGATAGGAGGTATAGAGTTCAATGAAAAATATATAGATATATTAGGAATAATATTTGGAAGGAAAGAGTACAGACAACAACAATGGCATAATGTGCTAGGACCACTTTATGGAAATCATAGAATGTTAAGTTGTCTATCTCGCCTTCATTCTTGCTGGATGGGTTCGGAGCCGACCTCGGCTCCGACTCGGCCACTCTAAAAGCTCGAGAGTTGGTTCCACCGGCTCGAGGCTCCCCTTATATCCCACAATGCTAGGCGTGAGTTACCTCAGATCTCGTTTGCCGCTACAGCGATCGAGGTGTTGGTTTTCTACCGGCTTCTTGGTAAGTGACTTTCAAGTAAAGTTAGTGTACTTAAACCCCTTTAGTTTTAATTCTAATACTTGTTTCCCTTAGTTTAGTGGAATTTTCTCCATTTTCTCTTAAAATCCCGTTTTTTTCTCAAGAACTTATAAGTTCTTCCCTCGGGCCTTCAGGCCTTCTTCCCATTCCCTAG
Source organism: Protopterus annectens (assembly GCF_019279795.1). Taxonomy (NCBI): domain Eukaryota; kingdom Metazoa; phylum Chordata; order Ceratodontiformes; family Protopteridae; genus Protopterus; species Protopterus annectens. The sequence goes on from NC_056747.1 coordinate 730,670,553, forward strand.
TGAGTGTGTGTGCTGTGTCTCTTAATTTAAAACCTTGTTAGTAGTTTTATTTTTTGAGTTTAAAATAAGGTAGGGTGTAATCAGGGTGTTTGACTGTGTGTGTGTGTGATTACACTTTATAAAATGTCTAAGGACACAAAGGTCTCAGGCTTCAAGAAGTGTGATGCGTGCTGTCAGAAAATGTCTCTGACAGACGGTCACACTTCTTGTGTCTACTGCCTGGGACCTTTGCACCTGCAGGACTCCTGTGCTGTTTGCCATGGCTTCAGTCCCAGGGTCCTGCAGGAAAGAAAAAACAAATTAATTCTAAGAGGTTTACTCAAACCTGAGGACTCCCTTACTGTCTCTTCGGGGAAACCCTCCAAGGTTGCTAGGTCCTCGGCTCCAGCTACTGAGCCGAGACCTAAGGCTACTAAACCTCCGTCTTCATCGGCTCCGGCTGGAGCCGATGAGTCTCAATCCACAGTTTCTGTGGTTCCCTCGGCTCCGGCTGGAGCCGAGGTATTAGAAATTCCCTTGTCGGCTCCGACTGGACCTTCGGAGCCGACATCTAGGAAGAGATCTAGGTCAACATCCCTTGGCTCCGTTCATTCGGCTCCAGCATCTCCTCTGCTGTCTGAACGGAGCCATAAATCTCACTCCTCTAGGTCATCGAGGCTGTGGGACCATGACCTTCAGAGGGTAGTGAGTCGACTTCTTAAGTCCGAGGCACTGGCCCAAATGCTTCAGAGCCAGACTCATCAGTCGATGCCTGCCCCTGTCCATCAATATGTTCCTCCTCCGACTCCGTTGAGCTCGGGCAGGCGTTGAACCGAGACTGTGGTAGCGTCGGAGCCGATACAGATGTCTTCGGCTCCGTCGTGGGGTCCGAATTCTTCTTTTGTAGAATCTCGGCGCCGGACTTCCCTCGTCGGCTCCGAGGATGAGTGGCATCGGACCCTTGTCCGACCCCGCTCTTCCTCTCGGAGCTTCGGCGCTGGTGAGTTCGGCTCCGACATCAGCCTCGGAGCCATCACTGTCCGTGCCGAGGGAGGTTCTCAGCTTCTCGGAGCGGGGACCTCTGGCTCTGCCTGACAGGGGTGCGTTCGAGGTCATGCGGAGTGTGTTAGAACCTGGCTCTACTCCACAGTCGGCTCCGTCCGCCCCTCCCTCTACGGTGCCTCAGGTCAAGTCGACTCACTCCCTCATCCCGGACCGCAGAGAGCCAGCTCCTCAGGAACCCCTGTGGGATCTCATCCTCTTCGAGGCCTCTCCTGATTTGGCAGAAGAGCCCCTCGGAAGAGAAAGTGTAAGAGGAAACACATTGACTCACCTGAGTCCGTCACCTCTGACACAGATTTAGAGGGTTCCCCCCGTTCCCCTTCTGAAGATGTCTCTTTTGCAGACATTCTAGAAATCCTCAAACAGAGGGGAAATTGGCCAGCCCTCAACCCTTCGGAGGATGAATCTGTGTACCTTGAGGCGTTTGGCTCTCGTCCTTCCACCTCCTGGGTGTCTCCCCCCTTTGACCCCCTCATGCAGGTGGTAGCTAAAAGGCATGGACGGCTCCTGATTCAGTGGACCCCACTCCCAGGAGACCCTCAAAATTCATAACGGCACCAGCAGACAAACAGTTCTTGACAAAAGGAGTATCTGTGGATGCTATGGTGGTTGCTGCTGCCACTAAGAAGGAACTAGCTGATCCTTCAGTACCTGTCCATCCACCTAACAAGGAATCTAGGTCCATGGACAGGTGCGGAAGCGGATGTTCTCGTCAGCGACATTTGCTATGCGTTCGCTGAACTACCTATGCCATTTTACTCGTCTTCAAAGGGACTTGATCAAAGAAGTGAGTGACATGTTGAAGGATCCTACAGCTGCGGGTTTTCAAGATAAGATGAACACTCAGCTGGCTACCCTGAACTCCATAGCTAACTCCTCCATGCGCCTCCTTTCTTATGCGGCTGATGGAGCGAGCAGGGCCGCAGGGACAGGTGTGGCCTTACGTAGGCATGCCTGGATGCGGCTATGCAATTTTGCGGACCCCTTTAAAACGTCTTCACTAATTCCCCATTCGATGGATCATCTCTCTTTGGTCCTCAAGTGAAAGAAACCTTGACAAGGTGCGAGACTGATGGCAAGACTCTTTCTGCCGTCTGAGTCCGTTTTTCTACTCCTTCTAGGCCTTACCCCAAAGGCCAGAAAAGTGGGAAAATGTGGTTCCGTAAACAATCTCAAGGGACTTCGCCTGACGCACAAAGTCGGTTCCCCGCCAGAGGCGGGAATAACAATGGTAGACGTCGCCCTCGAGGCAGGGGGGGTCCGCAGAACCAGGGCAATCGAGAAGCCTTCTCTGATAAGCCCTTTCAGCATCCCTGAGGTGTTGCCCGACTGCCCACCTTCGGAGGCAGTCGGGGGAAGATTGTCACTGTACCCAGAAGCCTGGCTATCCCTGACTCAAGACAAATGGGTACAGTCCATCATTTCCGAAGGCTATTCCATTCCCTTTCTTCGCATTCCAAACCAATCAAAAAAATCCCTTCCAGATGTTCCACCCGCATTCCAAACCAATCAAAAAAATCCCTTCCAGATGTTCCACCCGCTCAAAGGGATCTAGCGGTTTTGGAAATTTCAAAGCTGCTTGCGAAAAGAGCAATTCAGCCAGTTCCAGCAGACCAGCAAGGATCCGGAATCTACTCAAGGTTCTTTTTAGTTCCAAAGAAAACAGGGGACTGGAGACCAATTTTGGATCTCAGTATCTTGAACAGATCAGTCAAGAAAACAAGATTTCGGATGGTCACGCTGCAGTCCATCCTTCCCCTATTGGGAAAAGGAAACTGGATGTGCTCTATAGACCTTCAGGATGCGTACTATCACATAAAATGAACAGGCGCTCCAGAAGATTCCTCCGCTTCAGGCTGGGAACCAGTCATTTTCAATTCAGGGCCCTGCCCTTTGGTCTCACCACTGCCCCCCGGGTGTTTACCAAATGCATGGCAGTGGTAGCTTCTCACCTGAGACGACAAGGATTCCAGGTGTTTCCATATTTGGACGACTGGCTCCTCACAGCTCCCACCAAGCATCTCCTTCTGATGGCCAGGGATTACACTTTTCGCATTTGTCAAAAGTTAGGCATTTCAATAAATTGCGAAAAGTCTGTTTTGTCGCCTTGTCGTACTATTATCTTCATAGGCGCAAATCTAGACACAGTAGACATGTCTGCGAGATTAACAGATCAGAGAATAACAGACATACACAAACTGGTCTCACTCCTTTTCAACAACAACAGAATCAAAGCCAGGTTAGTTCTGAAAGTATTGGGAATTATGGCGGCGGCCATACCTCTGCTTCCATTAGCCAGATACCACATGAGAATCCTTCAATGGATGCTCTTTACACAATGGTCATACCAGTAACTTCCAATGTCCCACACCATTATGATCACGCAGGCGTGCAGAAATCATCTCATGTGGTGGATGTCTTCCCCTCAGCTCTTATTGGGAAGACCCTTTGTTCCTCCCCCTCCGGTTGCTACTCTGACAACGGACGCCTCCTGATCGGGTGGGGGCATTATCAGGGCAGGACGGTCCAGGGCACATGGCAACCAGACGAATGCCACTTGCACATAAATGTTCTGGAGATGAGAGCAGTGCTTTTAGCGTTGCAAGCCCTTCAAGACTCTCTTCCCTTGGGAACGATTGCAATCCAGACAGACAATATGTCTGTAGTGTGGTACATCAACAAACAAGGCGGAACCAGGTCCTACCCCCTGTGTCGAGAAGCTCTCAGATTGTGGCAATGGGCGATTTCTTCTCAGCGGTTTCTGATAGCAATGCACATCCACGGGAAGTCCAATCAAATCGCGGACAAGTTGAGCAGAGCTATCCTCATGCCTCACGAGTGGTCTCTGAAAGACTCTGTTGTGAGAGAAATTTTTCTCAAGTGGGGTCAGCCTTGCTGCGATCTTTTTGCTACTCCCCAAAACAGCAAGTGCAGAGATTATTTCACTCTATTCCCTTTACCAGGCCAATCCAGCAGAGACGCTCTAGTCCAAGTTTGGCCCCGGGGACTTCTGTATGCATTTCCTCCCTTCCCACTAATCTCTCAAGTGATACAGAAAGCTATCGCTCAGAAGGCCTCGTTGATCCTCATTGCTCTTTACTGGCCTCGACAGGTGTGGTTCCCCTTTCTACATCAATTTCTATTGGAGCGACCTTGGCATCTGGACCTAGTTCCAGATCTTTTGATCCATCAATCGGGTCAGTTTCATCGCTCCCTCCCCTCTCTGAACCTCACTGCTTGGTTCCTCCAGTTCCAACCTTAGCCAGGCTTCCTCAATTATCTCACTCTGTTCAAGATATTTTGATAGCTTCCCATAAATCTTCTACTCGGAAGATTTATTTGAGTAAGTGGAAACGCTTCACATATTGGGCTCAAGGAAGGGACATAGATCCTTTCACTGCTTCCATCCAAATAGTCCTTGATTTTCTAGCTGAACTCTTCCATGCAGGTTCATCTCCTTCTACTCTTAAAGTTCAATTGGCAGCTATTTCTAACTTTCATGTGGGTATTTCTGAGTCTGCCTTAATGTCCCACAAGCTTTGCAAAGCCTTTTTGAAAGGAGTTTTCTTCTCAGACCTCCTATAAGAAATCCTCCTTCTCCTTGGGACCTAAATTTAGTTCTTACTTCTTTGATTCTTCCCCCTTTCGAACCTGCAGCCTCCTGTTCGTTAAAATTGCTATCATGGAAGACTCTCTTTCTGGTAGCTATTACTTCAACTAGAAGAGTTTCAGAACTTCATGCACTCAGCTGTCGACCTCCTTATCTATTGTTCCATAAGGACAGGGTATCCTTACGAACCAACCCGTCCTTTTTGCCTAAGGTAGTCTCGACGTCAAATCTAAATCAAAGCATTGACCTCCCTGTCTTTTTCCAGAATATTCCAATAGGTCTGAACAAAAATTACACTGGCTAGATGTTCATCGTCAGTTGAGGTACTATTTGGATAGAACAAAACAATTCAGAAAATCTGACCAACTGTTTGTCTCCTATGCAGAAGGCAGAAAGGGACTTTCAGTTTCAAAGGTATCATTATCTAGATGGCTTACATCTCTGATTTCCCTTGTTTATGAAATTAGACACCAAAAGCTGCCTAATAAACCTAAGGCCCATTCCACCAGAGCTTTGGCTACTTCTTTAGCCTTCCAAGACAGACTGCCTATTGACACCATTTGTGCAGCGGCTACTTGGGCTACTCCTCACACTTTCATTTCTCATTATAAGTTGGATTTAGCTTCTAGGCATAGAGCTAACTTTGGTTCCACTGTTCTCAGGAGTCTGTTCCGTTAGGCCACCGGGACAAGGTGCTAGGGCGGTCCCATCCAGCAAGAATGAAGGCGAGATAGACAACTTAACATATAGAAGTTATGTTCTTACCATAACGTTCCATGTTAGTTGTCTTCTTCTCGCCTTCTTCTTGTGTCCCACCCTCCTTCCCCCTGGCCTGGACAGACCTAGAGGAGTTGTGATTGTGACCTCTCTTTCTACCACCTCTCTTATTAGGCATATGCTGTTGTGCATATTTCCTGGATGAGGATATAGGTCACCCTTCTTTCTCCCTGGTTTTAGAGGTGGACTTTGTTTATAGTTATTCTGATACTATTATAAGCTGGGGTTAGCTTACAAACGAGATCTGAGGTAACTCACGCCTAGCATTGTGGGATATAAGGGGAGCCTTGAGCCGGTGGAACCAACTCTCGAGCTTTTAGAGTGGCCGAGTCGGAGCCGAGGTCGGCTCCGAACCCATCCAGCAAGAAGGCGAGAAGAAGACAACTAACATGGAACGTTATGGTAAGAACATAACTTCTATTTTTCATACAGAAAAAAAGCACACTTGTTGAACGCCATGGTAATAGAAAAACTTGCTTATGTTGCAAACATCTATAGGATGCCTATTAAGTATGAAAAGGAACTAATGATGATTATATATATTTTTTTTTTTACACGGGGCTCTAGATTGAATCCAGTCAAGAGAGGGATTCTATGCATGAAAGAGCAAGGAGGCTTGGGTTTAATAAACCCAATAGTACTTGGAACAGCTTTAATTTTATACAGGGTATTAAAAGGAATTATGAAGGAAAATAAAAACTTAATAGAAATGATGCTATATTATAAACAGAAAGAACTGTGTGAAAGAATTAAAGTTAAAAAAGAAGTAAAAGTATTGCGAATGAAGAAATGAAAGCGTACCGAAACAAAATTGTGTTATGGAAAATAAAGAATATATGTGAAAAATAGAAAGGAATGATATTTAAATATTATAAAAGAATTTCATTGCGTTGATCCATGGAAAGATTTGGACATGGATAAGAAAAAAAGCCATAATGATGAGATAGAACAATTATAAAAAGATTAAAGAATGTAATGATTGTTTATGGAGATTGTCTATTAGAAAATGTCCAGTTAAGGCAAATATGCCATACAAGAACAAGCAAGACAGAATATGTAATAAATGTGGAGAGTTTGAGACTACTGAGCATGTGTTTTTGAAATGTGAAAGAGTTAATTTGTGGAAAGAAATATGTAAACATAATACGGTGGAAAGTTTGATAAATTTGAGCAAATAAATATGGGCATAATAGAATTTGTTTATTATGGTGCATGAAAACAGGAAGAAGTGAAATAAATGGACACAGTAATGTTTTATGTTTCATGGACTACATGGAAGAGAAACTAAATTAAATCAAATACAATAAAAAAAGATTTTGGAGAAAATGTTTCTTCCTGTCTAGGGAGATTAGTCCTTTTACTAGGATATGGTAGACGCAGCAGACAAGATCTGAGGTAATTCCAGCAATGCATCATGGGATAAGGGGCTTGGTCTTGAGCTACTGGTAATCTTTGAGCTTTGCTAATCGGCCATGTCGGAGCAGAGGATCGGCTTCGAACCCATCAGTGAAGAATAAACTGCGAGATTTAACAACTTCACATGCTATTTTATGTCATATGAGTTTATATGGAATGAAATTATGTTTAATGGTAAGTGGATTTTGGCAATAATATCAACTAAAATCAGACTGTCGTTACAGAAAAAGGAGTGGGGGTCCAAGAGGAAAATAATTTTGTATGATAAGGAAAATTATGAATACAAGTAAATATATCTGTATATCTACATACTTGTCCATTTGTAAATATACTATAAATAAGTGGGGTGTTTGTACATGAATAAAGAACCACCTCTCTTTTGATGGTTGTAGAAGATCCCATGGCACCTACCTGAGCTTCTACCAAATCAAGCAGACAGGACCCTGGTTTAACACCTTAATGCAGCACTGCAGTGTCACAAATTTAAAAATTAATTCCATTAACTGCAGTGGGAACAAAACCCACATCCTTCTGGTTTTCCTGCAGCAAAGGTCAAATGTGCTGCCTGCTCAACCACACACCATAGTCCATTCTTCTTCAACCAAAAGTACAAAGGAGATAGGGCTTTGGCATATCAGTACACAAAATTTTTCCAGGCTATAACTAACTCCTCCTCTTTACCCATTATGCTCCATTCTCCTCACCAATTCTCCAGGGCTGTGGTACACCACTTGAAGGAAAAGCTTATACATAAACATAAACCACATGTGCATATTAAGCAAACCCAAGCTTCTTAGTCAACCTGTAGCTGGGGGAAGAGGGCAGGTACGTTGAAAATGGACTTTCAAACAGACCAGCTGTAAGTACATAACTTTCATAATGTTAGTCTATCTATTTTTTTTTAAACTGGCAGGACCCAGTCTCAAAAGTTGCCCTCCTGGGAGGATTTCTGAAAGTGCATCTTGGATAACTGTGGCCACAAAGGAAGACCTACATGCAAAAATCACATGGAATTATAGGGTCTTGCAAAGTATGCAGAGAAGCCCACACTTCAGAAATTAGTCTATGGATGGCATTATGAAGAAGCCAGAGAAGTAGCCATAGCTCTGCTGAATATGCTGCAGTGTTAAAAGGCAGGTCCTTATTGTACTCTGAACTGTGCCACTATTAACTCATTCACTCCAATGGAGATCAGGAAGTCTGCACTGTAACTTCCAATGAGAACAGCCTAAGCTTTTTGACAGAACAAAATTGTGTCCTCACATTTCAGACAAATGTTCTTATCTCTGGAAACATAGGGGTTATGACAGAAGTATAAATTGCAAACTCTTCAGCACAAACTATTTTTATATAAAAAGTGTAGTATTCTTTAGGTTCTAGGTCTTAAACTGAATTTTATAAGTCACGGTAACTATTACATTTATAATATTTTGTAAATAGCTTACAATAGCTCAGCAACCACTCAAGTTACACACATACTGTCGGCAGCATTTTATTCATCTAGCTGAAAGCTTTCTTCTTCTTTCTTTCTTCAGAGTTCTGTCTGTGTTACTTGGTTGTTGAGATATTTAGAAAAATGTGAAAATTATATCTATATAAATTAATATCATAAAAACTGTCAATATCCATTTATCTGCAATAGACAAAGGTCAAATATTAATGCAGTTGAGTTTACCATTGTATAAAGTTTTAAGATGAAATTGTTTAAAATCTTGTATACAGCATGGTTTTGAAAGTATTGATGCAAATATGAACAAACAATATTTAACGCCTAGAGACATCAGTAGGAGTTAACTGTAGATGCACCTGGAGGCATCACTCGGATGTAATGAAACAAGTCCAAAAATATCTAGAGAAAGTGACTCAGACTCTAGAGCTGAACATATTTTTATATGGCTCCAATCGTTCCTAACAGACTGGTTCAGTCTACATAAAATTTGAAGTGCCTTTGCAAATCCATACACTATGAAATAGATTTCTACTGAATATTCAAGGGAAAAATGCAAACATTTACTGACCTTATGGAACAAATGAGGATTAAATTATAATAAGCGAATCTCTAAACATTTCTTTGCAGAACCTACAAGCACCAAAAATAGTTTTAAATATGAGACCCATTTAAAAGGCGGTCTTTCCCAAGCATACCATTTAAATCCTAAAGAGACTGCATTTGGAGTATCCCCTACAGAAAGCTTTAGAGACTCACTGAGGCAAGAGAAAATGTGCAGTCCCTGGTTGAAAAAACATATTAAAAAAAAGTATGACTGTTAGTTCTATTCACCAATGTTTATCTAACACCTACATCAAAAATTTGAGACAACTAATTCAAAATTGCTCAAACTGGTGCTGAAAAGGGATCCTACCTCTTACAACTGGCCTAGATGGAGAAAAGTGTCAACTTACTCTTGTACACGTTTGTGTTTGGCCTTTCTGCAGACTTGAACATGGATGACCCTGGGAGGATATGTTGCATCCCTGCCCATTAATAGAAGTGACACTGCAGAGCGGTTGGACAGAGTGAAGGTTCATTTGAGGTCTGCTAGACTGGTGAGTCAACAGGGGGTCTGAATGGCCTCAGGTCAAACAGGCCTCTCCAGAAGATGAAGCCAGAGTAGTAAGGGGAAACGCTTGTCGAGGCCAAAATTAGTCTGTTAAACCTTTAGAGATGTGCAACTTTTTTTCTGAACAAACAAATTGGTGGGGGAGGGGGGTGTAAAATACATTTGGAGACCATTTCTAAACAGCACTCCAAGCCCATTCTCCAATATGGGTATTTGTAGAAAATCAACTGCTTCAACTGGTGTTGGCTGGGGAGGCAAAACGGCTTAAAGCAAGGCTTTCTCCAGCAAAACGTGTTGCCATGCTACAGACAAACTGAGGGACCACAAGCTTGGAATCAACATGCAGTGACTGAACCTGTCTGCTATGGAGTTGGCTTCTCCAAGGAGATGGGTAGCAGTCACAGCAACTGATCATCACAGCCCATTGATAGACTCTCATGACTTTGACACAAGGGTAATAATGGGTTCCACAACTCTTTAATATATTATAATACAAGTTATCAGGAAGGATGGCAACTGGACATTACTTGCAAAACTGTGATGTACAGATTGGTCTCTGAAGGTGACCACCCTTGGACTCTGCCTTTCACATTGCCCCATACCTTAGGGAAAAAGGCATTTGAAGGGGAATTAAACTGCTATCAGTGATGTGGATATGTGAAGCAGATATTTTGTAAATGCTCTCTGCATGTCTTGAAGATCACGACTTTTTGGATACAGCATCTGTGCACAAAGACCATTAAACCATACGGGTACAGAGCAGGACGCGCATAAAAATTTGATGCAAGGTACAAGGAACAGACACTAATAAAGCACAATGTTGTAAGGCAAAGACCTGCAGAAACTAGGGTGGAGCAAAGAAGCCTGGGTACTGCCCTCAAATAAAAAATAAAAAAATAGGGGGGGGGGGGGGTTCTATCTGTTGGAAAAACTGTTTTTCCAGGATAATGAATCTATCATGCATCCACTGAAATGCAAGTCTGATGGCTCCATTTGGGACCACATTGTATTCACGAATTCCCAACAGACAAAAAAATTGGGAGAGAGGTTCTCGACTCAAGACCAGTTTCTCTACAGCTGGAGCAGCTAGGAGAAAATAGAGGGAAGAAAACCCTTTCCAGACTCTGGCTTGCTGCAAATATTAACACGCATCTGGTAAACACCCTAAGGCTGAGGTGAGACCAAACGGAAGTTCTCGAAATTGAATAAGACTGTCACCTACCAGGAAGCACAGAAATCTCCTGTGCTCCCCTGTAATATTTTATATGAAAGACAGGCATCTAAAGAGCATATACAATCTCCTTCAGATTGGCAAAGAAGAACTGACTGCACCATGACCATCCAGAATTTTTCTTCTGGAACAAACTAGTTGAAGCAACTGTGATCCAGTACTGGCCTGAGTTATTTCACCTCTCTGGGAAATAAGACCCTAGAGTTGTATACAGATCCTGTCTGGTCTGGTGGGAACTCCTGGAGCTCTTTCTAGGATAAGCTTTAAAACCTCTTTTTAGGCTACAATCCTTAGATGTGGATGGAATGTCAGATAATGATAAAATGTACATCTATGGCTGTGTGTGTATGTAATGGAATGGTGTAGCCTTCAGATCTAATGGTATGAAACCACCCATCCTATACAATGGGCAATCACACAAAGCACCCCTAGGGAAAGACAACCCTGACTACCTGGCCAGTGGAAAATTGGTGAAATCCTCAAGGAGTCTGCTGCTGTCCCTCTCAAACAATATAATGAAACCCATGACTTTGCTTTTTACCTCTGTCCTTAGGGTGGCGTCTGTTCTGAAAATTCCCCTGAATGTACTGGTTCTGCTGTTGGCCACTCAAATTCTGGAGTCGAGACTCCTGCATCCTGAAAAAGGGGCATTATAAAGTTGCAAACAGCAGTAAGGGTTTTCCTCTTCCCCACTGTCCTCCAACTTTTCTTTCGCCTTTGGTAATAACAAGGAGGACTCATCAAAAGGGGCAATGATGAAGACTGCCTTGAAACATTTAACATCTGAAAAATTGAAGCGGAGTGCATTAGTATATGTCCACACTGGCACCTTCTGCCTTGCTGCACTTAATGTCATTATGAATCAGCTAGATGGTAAAGCTAGGGCATAAAAACAGCAGCCACTTATGAACTTTTCAGCACATCATTCTACAATTGTTTCAGACACTTTCTCTTTGGCAAGTTTGTTTTGTAACCTTAGCATATGTAACATGGAGTTTAGCACCAGGATCAGAAACTGTAAGGCTACATAAGCACACTTCCCAAAGAAATCAGTCACCTTAGACTCAGTGCCCAGAGGATGGATCTCCAAATGCTGACAGTTTCACCAGGCCAAAAGCTTGCACAGTGGACCAAAGGTTTGAAAACAGAGGAACCAGACATCTGAAATGGAGCCCAAAACATCAGCACCCAAGCCAACCCAGAAAAACGTTCACTTATACCAGGAGCCCAGAGACATCCAGCCCAAGTTCAGCAAAACTGGTGGCAAAAGTTAACAGTGAAGGAATCAAGCAAGAGTGTGGCCTCTGCAATGAAATCACAGACACTGCTGAAGTTACTGTCAACACCACAACAAGAAATCTGCTGTTTGGTCATTAGTTTCATAGGAATTGGGGCTGACAAAGGGACCACTGAAGAAACATCAGGAAGAAGTTAAAGAAACTCTGTCTTGGCTGCCCTAGAACTAAAGGGGGAAGAGACAACCCATTTCCGTCTATGCCTCCAATAAGGCTCTAGTCATCTTTCACAAAGTCCAAATTAACTGCAACAGAGGGGATATGGAAAGACTGCACAAATGTAACAGATCTGGAGGATGAAGACCGAGACTGAAATTAGGCATAGACCTGCTGCTCTCAACTTTGGAGGAAAAAAACAAAACACTACCCTGATGAAATAATCTTGGGGGGGGGGGTATGCCTTCCACAAAATGAACTGATAATCAGAAAACACCACACACAACCTTTCTCAGGGCTCTGCTTTTTGAAAAGCAGGGAAAAAAGATCTTTGGAAAAATAAGGCTGATATCGGTCTCTTTTACTTTTACAAAAGGATAAAAATCTGAATAAAAGAGAAATAAAGTGTACGTCTCTGCCTTCTCTAGAAATTAGGAAGAGTAAACAGATTCTGAAAGGACCATCAAGAACTCATTCAAAGGTATGGCATATGTCGGGTGTTCAATGAACATTCCATTTGATCAGTAAACATAGACCATCGAATGTTCCGTTCCCCAGAAGGCCAGTCTGGTGTTCACTGAATCCTCCTTTGTGGGTGCTGCACTGTTCACACCCCCCACTTATACATTTATATTTATACTAACTCAGAGATCACACTACAGTCGGGAAAGGGAGGATTTCCTTATCCCTACTTACCAGTAAGTACATCCTCCATTCTGTTCCCTTGATGTTGGCCAACTATGATCGTTTGATGAACGTTCGTACTACCACTTGGCCTTCTGGGGAATGGAACATTTGATGGTCTATGTCCAACGAATGGGCATTTAATGAATATTCCACCTGACTGGTAAACATAGACCCCTGTGCCACACAGTTATGCTGCATCTAAAGGTCAACCAGATATTACTTTAACTTGGAAATACTACAATCACACAAATGGCATACTAGATTTAATTTCTTACTCAAGTCCTCTTCTGACGAAGTTGGTATTGGCCCAGTTGTTCCGTCTGGGTGACAGCCCTATGACCCATTCATTGCTTTGGGATGAGGGTTACGTGTACTGGGAATGGTGCTGTCATTCCAAAGGGAATGCCATGCGACTGGCCTTTGTAATGCACACTATCAACTGTTCTCACCACCCTTGCAGACAAACACCTCCATATGATCGCCATCTCTACTATGGATTCTACCTCTAAGAGTGTGACCAAGAGCAAATGCCCCCCCCCCCCCAGCTCAGAGAGCTCAGCAGGCTTAAACGTCATCACGCCTCTTCACCCCTTGTTAGTTCCAACATTTGCCCAACCGCTAGTCAAACATAGGTCACTAGGGTTGTAGTCATAGCTTTATTCTTTTATGCTAATGGAGCTGTGGCATCTCTCACTTCTTAGAGCAAACAGTCCTTGCTGTATCTCGCAATAAAACAAAGCATAACCAATTTTCTACTATCGTAAAACATGTGAATCAATGTTATTTACATCAGAACTAACATACTTTAAAATTCTACTGTTAGGAGAATTGATTGTAAGACAGTTTGTATTTCTGCATTATTACATTCAAAAGTGGACAATGTGACCTTGGATTACACAAAATGTTTCCAAAATACTACCTATGTAGTATTCTTGAGATATACATCTGTACTCCATATCTTTGCTGCCTTATCTTTTAGGTTTATTAAACATTTATAATGTTTGTTTTAACAGTCTAGGGGATGCAATAGAACAAGACTTGTATTACAATTGTATTTTTCTTACAAACCTTCAAAAGATGCATCACAATCATTCTTACATCATTAATCCTAATGCCATACATTCTACTTATTTTATACTCCACTCCACTCAGACGGGGAAGTTCCCCACAACCTACACTTCCTCCTCCTCAGCCAAATGACCTCTTGTCAGCACTAGTTTAACTCTCTTCAGCTGGGAGATCCAAGATGGTGGATACCCAACTGTCACCTTTTCCATGTGGCTCCTGATAACTGCTTTAAAGTCTTGCTATAATCCAATTACTAATAACTTAAAAATACAAATAGAAGAATTTTGGTGTTATAAATTGCATCTAAATATTAGCTGAAAGAAGAAATCTTTGTTCATCAAGCTAAAACTTTGATTAACTCCAAATAAGTCAACAGTTCTGCAACACGTGTATCTGGGCCTGCAACCTTTTTGGGAAAGAATACGAAAATCTTCAATTGTTCAAAATGTCTAATGAAGCAGATGGGATGGACACAAAAACTACAAAAAACAAGTCATCAATAATTATCTCACCAGAGAAGGAAACCACTGTTAGAAGACAAAGAAAAACTAAGCAACAAGAAATTATGAAATGCAGTACAAAACCAAAGTCGGATCTAGGATTAAACATGGACGAGTTAAAATCTGCCCTTCTTCCACTACAAATGGCAACTTTTCAGAGCAACTATCCAGCTTTGGGAACACATTAAATCAAATAGTTTCACTTCTCGATCAAACTGAAGCCACAACACATGCAAATGAAACCAAAATTGAAAAACTGCAAAAGGAATTAGAAATGAAGACAACAGTAATCACAGAAATCCAACAAAAGTTAACAGATCTTGAAGCTAGAAGCAGACGCAACAATATTTTAATAAGAGGCTTACTGGAAAAGTAAGAGCAGATGCAATTGATTCATACCCTTAAACAAGTTTGTGGATGCCTGCTTCAAAATGATGCCCTAGTATCAGAAATAGTGATTGAGAGAGCCCACCGATCACTTCATAGAAAAACAAGACCCTGACAAACCTAGACAATGTTACGCTAAACGTCCAAACTCCCAAGATACTAAAAAAAAAAAAAAAAAAAAAAAAAAAAAAAAAAAAAAATTCTCAAAAATTTGTGATCTGGAATGGTTACAAAATTACAGTCGCACAAGACCTCCCTTTACAACAGAAAATGCAACTTTTGTCCCCCTATTGTGCTTAACATTAAATTTCAAATGAAATACCTCAATATGCTGATATTCCAACACAAAGAACTTAGATTTATATCAGACTTACCCAAGGATGCAAAAGCTGCGTTCTTGCAAAGCCTTTACTGAAGCTTCAGATCCTGGAGTGGCTGGCAATATTTTAATGCATTATTCCTTAGTAGTACATAATCTGCAACTTTAAGAAACCGTAGTTTTATTAATACTTTGTTAAACTGGAAATGACCCCTCACGACTAAAAGGTGCAGTGGGGTATGCAACTTTTCAGCTTCGGTTTCAGTGTAAACCCATTTACGAGTTACATTTCCCCTTCCTCCTCTTAAAGAACCCGCACCTTCTTCTGAAAGAGGAAAGGATTCATGGTGTAGTGGAATTACTTCAGCTTGTTAAATGCGATATATGGGTGAGAAACAAGAACGGCATGTATTGGAGTAATTTGCAACTGTAAGTTCAGAAGCGACACTTTCACACACATAGCACTATTTAAGGACAGCAACATTTAAGAGTTGATTAGAGGATGTGAAACGTCAAAATAGTTACATAGAAACTATTGATCTTTCAAATCTATGCTCAAGTTGCTTCTAATCCCAGCTATGTACAGTCTATTTGTAAATACTAGGATCACGCTGTATTAACATTTACTTGATGGTTTGCAGATGGATTTTAGTCTTAGAGAGTATTCCACCCAAATACTCATTATTAAAACTTGTATACAAGAAGCAGTTGGCTGCACCTTCATCAGTGGCCTAATATTTAAATGTTTGGAATTGTAATCACAAACTTCGCAGAAGTTGAGACTTTTTATAAATAATCTCTTATAACACGATATGTCTTGAATTTTTTTTCTCAGTTTTGAAAAAAATCCTGTGTTTTTGGAAAAGATGTAAATTCAGAACAATTTTAATGACTGGTTTAACATGATTATTTACTTGTTTTGCATGTTCTCAAATGCTAAACAAATACCCGTTGGAATGTTTCACTATCTGGAGTTGGTTAATTTAAAAGCTGTAAGGCTGGTTTGACTAAGTTTAAGAATATTTCTTATCCAACTTAATACAGCCACAGTCTTCCCGCTAACCCTTCATCTAGATGCTTAAACTTAGGATGCGTTAAACAAGTATGCTGACAAAAGTTTGACCTTAATAGCTTTGGGAATATGTAGCCAATTACAGTTTAAACATTATGTTTAAAATGCAGTAACCAAATCTTTGACTTTCTGTAAAAATTTAAAAACTGTCAGTCTTGTATTTGTAAAGATACTTTGCTATGTCATTCTAGCTGCTGTAACAAGGACAAACTTAATTAACTCTTATGGTAACAACATATGGAAAATAAGCAGTTATAATTTGCTCCTCTAAGATGGCACTATAAAGTTAATAATTCATCTGCTACGTTAATTCAATACTCTGTAAAGCAAAAGCTTCCTTGTTAAAATGGGAGACGAGAGGTTTGTAAAGTATAAAAATATAAGGTCAATTTTAAGACAAATACAAATGTGGAAAATTACACAGTGTTATTATACTCTAGAATACTTGTTTTTCTACTGTTCTTGCCACAGTAGCCTGGTTTAAAAATACTTCTTTGCTGAAGGATGGATTCTTGACTAAAACAACAAGATGCTTGAGGTATGCAATTATAACATTACTTTATACAAGTATTACTTAGCTATAAAAAAGTTATTTCATTTTGGGTGATTTTTTTTTTTTTTTTTTTTTTTTTACAAATTCTTCTTGATATATAATTGTGAAGCTGATAAAGATAAGACAAGAATAAATATTTCAGTTACTATTTGTTATGTGTGGACTCCTGATTCATTAACTATTGCATCTTACCTAGTCTTTGCTAGGGATACTAATTATCCCTCTTAAAACTATTATAAATTTGCTATATAAAACTCAACTTTTTCAAAATTTGGTTTAGTTAATACTTCCCGGCAAGAAAAATCCTAGATTCAACACTGTAAATCTACTCAGTTTACCAATGTATTTCATAGGGTTAAATATTTGAAACTAATAAAGTTGTAGCTACGATATTAAGGCTAAAACTCACTAATTAAAATATGTTCTTATTGGCGCTACTTGAACATTAGGAGCCGGAAGATTAGTGGTGTGTAACCAAAGGATGGCTAATCTTGGAACTCTTAGCTTTTTGTATATTAATTTTAACAGTTATAGATAGTGAACCTTAAACCACTATTTACTAAAGTATCTGTTTATTTTTCACGACAGACTTGCATATGCTTATCCATTTACCTCAATCTCTTTCAGAAGGGGTAGTTAGGCACTGAGGTTGCTCTGAAAGGTTTAAGGGCTATAATTCTAAAAGACAAAACATGTATTTTTTACCTACAGTGGTATGGGGAAGGAATTTATTAACATATGTTCTAAACAACATAAGAGAATGTGGATAACTGACTCTTGGAATGTGAGAGGATTACAAGACAAAGAAAAGAAAAATACTTATGCATTTAGCATTTAAATCTGATGCCAATATACCTTTTCTTCAGGAAACACATATGGTGAAAGAAGACTGGGAAAAAGATAAAGACTATTGTTGCATCAGGGTGCAACACTAATTCTAAAGGAGTAGCAATCCTAGTCAAAACATCATTTAAAAAATTAATCAGGAATCAGAAGAAAATGGAAGGTTGTGATATCCCAAAATTCCCATCTCACAAAACCAGTGCTTTTTCTAAAATGTATATGGTCCACGTACAGGACAACAGGATTTCATTCTTGAAAATGATAACATACTGAGTAGATTCCCTGACTACTATTATATATTGGGTGATGATTGGAATCTGGTAATAGACCTGCAATATTAGATCTAGCAGATCTGTTTCATATAACTTTCAAGCATCACTGGCCTTAGCTGACTTAATATCAGACTTTAATCTCTTAGACTAACCTCTTAGACCCTCATTCATTTGCAGATAATCTCCCAATAAGTAACGCCTTTACATATTATTCAAAATGTTATAAATCCTGGTCAAGGACTGATTTCTTTTTAATTTCAGAAATCCTTTTTAAGGGAGAAATTATATATTTTGCAGAAATCAGATTTGTTTTGTTTCAGATCATTCTAAAATTACAATTAAACTGAAATAGTCTGATAAAATAAGTGGTGGTGCTGCGGTAGCGTTGTCACCTCACAGTATGATGCTATCCGGTTCGATTCTCAGCTAGAGCGTCTTCTGCGTGGAGACATGCATGAATGGGCGTACCTTCGTTGAAGGTTGTGCGTCAGGGCTGGCAACTCGGCACGTAAAAATCAACTACCAATCATTAGCGGACGGGAGTTCCGCTGCGGCGACCCCTAACCAGGAAAAGCGGAAAGACACAGTCTGATAAAATAAGTTCAAGAACAATGGGCTCAAATTGGTCTCTAAATAATAACTTAATCCACAAGAAGGATGTAATCCAGAAGATAACTGATTATTCTAGTAGATCTTACTAATATCCCTTATGATGTCCAATGGGCTGGCTGCAAAGCTAGAATAAGGAGGGGGGGGTCTTAATTCAAAAAGCCTCAGATTATAAGAAAATTACAAAAAAAGAGGAGGATAAATTAGTCGATGAAACAAATGAAACCGAAAAAAAATTCCAAAAGGATCAGGACCCAAATTTAGAACTCCAAATAAATTGCAAAAAGAATTATACCTTATGTACCAACAGCATTATACGTTTCAGGAAATGAAATCCTTAGCCAAATACTCTGAATGGGAGCAAATCTCCTCAAAAACATTAGTGAGAATAATTAAACATGTAGCTCCAAGGATAATTATTACAATATGAAGGCAAAAAGTTCAACATGTATTTGCAAATATTGAAACTCCTTGAAAAGATTTACACTGAGATCTATGGTCCTCCTAACAATCAAACTTCAAAACTAGAATGAGAGATGCTCCTAAAATATCTTACTTTTCCAAAAATGAACTACAAAAAGCACTGCGTAAAGCTCCCTTCACACAACAGGAAATACAAGTAATAAACAAATTGAAACCAGGGAAAGCTCCTGGCCCGGATGGGTATACAGGGGATTTTTATAGAACTTGTATCCAAAAATTACCAACTATCCTCCTGAAAAAGTACAGTTTTGTACCTACCATAAATGTAGATGTCCGATAGGTATGCATCTGCAGTCATAACATATGGGTTATCCTGCGTCAGGCAACCCTTCGGTCGGCCGGATTCCAAAGTCTGGGTCTGGCCTCGGCTGATGTCGCACTTCACCCGAAGTCATAGCTCCTGGGGTATAAAGGCATCAGCCGACGCCATTTTCCTCAGTGTTTCTTGCCCCAGATTCCAGGAGCCCTCTAGGAAGGCTAAATTTGTATAAAATTAGAAAATTCCAAACAGAAGAAATCAAAAAGTATATATACATACAAACAAATACACCATAATAGATTCCCCCAGCTAGCTAAGAGAGGTGCAAGTACCCTAGGAATACCACAGAGGGGAAGGAGGGTGGGTAATCCTGACTGCAGATGCATACCTATCGGACATCTACATTTATGGTAGGTACAAAACTGTACTATGTCCTTCAAGGATGCATCTGCAGTCATAACATATGGGTAGAATACCATAGCCAAACTGGGGGAGGAGGCACTAAGATAATGATGGTGTAGTTAAGATCCCTTGTAAAACTGCAGTTGCAAAACCTGCTCGGGATCTGGAGTATAAAGGAAGATTGTAATGCTTGGCAAATGTATGCACGGAGCTCCAAGTAGCAGCTTCTAAAATGTCTTTGGTAGCCACTCCTCGTAGGAAAGCTGTAGTGGTGGCTGTAGCTCTTGTGGAGTAAGGCCTGATATTTTCAGGAGTTGTCTTTCCATGAAATGAGTAGCAGAATCGAATGCAATTTCCTATCCATTTTGAGATCGTCTGTTTTGAAATTGCTTTTCCTTGCACTCGTTGCATATGCTACCAGAAGCTGGTCAGTTTTTCTGCTGGCCTTAGTTCTGTCCAGATAGTAGCGCAGTTGTCTGTGTACATCCAAGGTGTGTAGTAGTTTCCCCCCCCCTGTTCTGTGGGTTAGGGAAGAATGTAGGTAAATGAATAGCTTGGTTCAGGGATACCCTGGATACCACCTTTGGCATAAAAGTAGGATTGGTTCTCAGAGACACTCTATCCTGGTGAAAGATAAGGAAAGGCTGCACTGCCATTAATGCCTGTAACTCGGATACCCTTCTTGCTGAAGTGATTGCTAGCAGGAAGGCAGTTTTCCAAGATAAGAACTGTAAGTCTGCTGTTGCTGCTGGTTCAAAAGGGGAAGTGTTAATTTTTCTAGCACAAAATTGAGATCCCATGCAGGCAGAGGTGGTTTCCTTGGAGGTTTTACATTTTTGATCCCTCTCAAAAATTGTCTGAGGAGAGGATGAGAGAAGACAGGAGGATCCATGTTGTACTCTGCTGAAATTGCTGATGCATGAATCTTAATGGAAGAATAGGACAGGCCATTATGGAACAGTTCTGCTAAGTATTCTAGGATGTGTGCTAGGTTTGCCAGTGTGACATTTGTTCCCTTTGCTGCACTCCAAAGGAGGAATCTCTTCCATTTGGCTGAATATGTTTTCCTTGTGGAGGGTCTGCGTGCCTCCAGGATAATGTCCTTAACCTTCTGAGATAAAACAGGTTGGTTTTGTTTTATGCAATTTTCCAAGCAGTTAGCTGCAGCGTTTTTAAGTTTGGATGCAGGGTCTTGTAGTTGTTCTGCGTTAGAAGTAAAGGACATAGAGGTAGAGGCCATGAGTTTGTCCGAGACATGCTTCTCAGTAGCGGGTACTAATGCTGCCTTGGCCAGTCTGGAGCTATCAGAATTACCTTTGGCTGTTCCTCTCTGATCTTCAGTAGAACTTTGTACATCAATGGGAGAGGTGGAAAGGCATATACTGTCAGGGCCTTCCAGCTGAAAGAAAGGGAGTCCACCCTCCAGGCTTGTGGGTGGTATACTCTTGAGCAGAATTTCTTCAGTTGGTGGTTGAGTGGGGAGGCGAACAGGTCTATCTCTGGCATTCCCCATTTCTTTGTTATGGTTTTGAAGATGTCTGGATGCAGCATCCATTCGTGAGCATCCGTGGTAGTTCTGCTTAAGCTGTCTGCTAGTGAATTCTCTTTTCCTGGTACGAATCTGGCCTGCAGTTGGATGTTGAGATTCAGGCCCAAGTTCCACAGGTCCATTGCCATCCGGCATAGAGGGTATGAATGTGTGCCTCCCTGTTTGTTGATGTACCACATGACTGTGGTATTGTCCGTCCTTATCAGCAGGTGTCCTTGCTGGAGGAATGATTTGAATGCCTCAATTGCATGCTTCACTGCCAGCATCTCCTTTAGATTTATGTGTAGATTCAGCTGGTCTTGGGACCATAGGCCTTGGATACACTTGTCTTCCATGTGTGCCCCCCAGCCTAGGTCTGAGGCGTCCGTGGTGATGGTCTGCCTTGGATGTGGTTTGCGAAAAGGCAATCCTCTGTTGATCTGGCAGGCCTGAGCCCACCACAGGAATCCTTTTTTTCAGGCATGGAATGATTGGTATCAGGGCTTCTAGACTGTCTGTGTTGAGACCATACATTCCTTAGGTACCATTGTAATTTTCTCATATGCAGCCTGGCATGTGGGATCAAGATTATGCAGGATGCCATGTAACCCAGGGCCTGCAGGACTTTCCTTGCAGTAAGCTGAGTTTGGCTTGTTAATGCCATGAAGTAGACTGGTAGTTGCTTTTGTTTTTCTTCTGTGAGAAAAGCCATCTGAGTTATTGTGTCCAGTTCTGCACCCAAAAATGTTATCCTTTGGGATGGCACTAGTCTTGACTTTTGTATGTTGACTGTGTATCCCAAGGCTTGCAGCAGTTGTATGACATAGGCCAAATCCTTTATTATTTTTGTCTTGTTGTCCGCTTGTATTAGGCAGTCGTCCAGGTATGGGTAGATTTGAATTCCCTGAAGCCTGCAATGTGCAATTACTGATGCCAGGCATTTCGTGAATACTCTGGGCGCAGTAGATAAGCCAAAGGGCAATGCTGAGAATTGATAATGCTCTGATCCTGCAAGAAATCTGAGGTGTCTTCTGCAATCTGGTCGTATAGGGACATGCAGGTATGCCTCCTTGAGATCTAGAGTCACCAACCACGACTCTTTGTCCAACATGGGAAGAAGTTGCTGTAGGGTCAGCATCTTGAATTTTGGAACAATGAGATATGTGTTCAGTGCGGACAAGTCGAGAATAGGCCTCCATTGATTTTCTTTTCTTGGTACAAGGAATAGTTTGGAGTAAAATCCTTTGCCTTGTTCCATAGATGGTACCTTTTCTATTGCTCTTATCCTTAGTAAGCTGATGATTTGTTTTAGAGGCTCTGATTTCTGGCTTGGTGGAAGGTTTGGCATGCCTCTCTTTTTTGGTAGAGTGTGGAAGTGAAACCTGTAGCCTTTGTCTATTGTTTGCAAAGTCCATTTGTCTCCTGTAATGCAATGCCAGTTTTTTGAAAATAAAGCTAGCTTTCCGCCCAAGGGTGCTTCCAGTTGTTCCCTGGTAGGCGGAATCAGAGCCAAGTCATTGTGTCTGTCCTGTGGAAGTGGTTGCAGTCGCAGCTGTGGCGGCACTTCTCTGGTTGGCAGGTTGCCACTGACGACCCCTGTAGGCACCCCTTGATTGACCTCTGCCTCTTGGGCGTCTATTTCTGCCTCTCTGTGCTCTGGAGGTGTCTGGAAAGGACCAATTCTTTGAAGGCCAATTTCTACTGAACCTCGGAGGTTGGACCTGCAGAAAATCCTTGACTGTTTGGACAGATTTTGCTTTTTCTTCCACTTTCTTTAGAACCTCCTGTGCAGGGGAGCCAAATAAACTTTGTTTCTCCATAGGGGCATCTAGGAGTTTAGACTTAACATGGTCTGGCAAGGATTGTTCTTTTAGCCAGGCATGCCTTGAATCACTGCTCCAGTCATAGCTGATCTAAATGAAGCCTCCAGTGCATCATAGCCACATTTTAAGAAATGATTACTGACCTGCTGAGAGTTGTGTACCAAATCCTGAAGGGACTTACGGTCTAAAGGTTCAGGAGAGGACAGCTTTTTATACAGCTGATCTAACAAAAATTCCTGGTACTGTATCATGTGAAACTGACAGTTTAAAGCCCTGGCAGAAAGAGTAGCAGATGTATAAACCTTTTTACCCCATCTCTCTAATGCTCTTGATTCTCTTTCAGAGGGTAGGGGGTTTTTGGCAGAGGCAGCTGCAACACGTTTAGGGCCCTGAGAAATGGTTTCTGGGTCTGCAGCATGGGCCTTATACAAGTGGAAGTGAGAATCCGGGACCCTGTAGTATCTGTCAGGTTTGGCAGGGGCCGGGGGAAGAGAATCAGGGGCAGTACTGGCATCATTGTATGCATCATCAACAACTGATAGTACAGGTGGTATGGCTAAAGGCCTATGCTGTGGTAAGTGTAAAAAAGTCCTTAGCCTTTTCCTAGAATCAGAAAAATCCTGACCCTGCCATTGGAAGTGTTCCCTCATTGAGTGTAGGAG
Source organism: Protopterus annectens (assembly GCF_019279795.1). NCBI lineage: Eukaryota > Metazoa > Chordata > Ceratodontiformes > Protopteridae > Protopterus > Protopterus annectens. Next base: position 730,694,107 of record NC_056747.1, read on the forward strand.
TTTCCCCAAATGAAAATTCTTCTGGAGGGGAGGCAGAAGGAATGGAGTCTTCTGCATCAGAATCCTCATAAGGTGAGTATGGTCCTTCTTGATGGTCAGATAACTCTGAACCATCCGAGGAATATAGTCAGAGGAGAGAGGTTCAGGGGGTTCAGTCCTAGGCCTCTTTTCAGGAGGGGGTTGTGAGGCCCCGTCTGGGTGAGGTTGGGATCCCCTGATCAGAGAAATAAGGTCCTCAGCAAGGCTGAGAATCTGAGAACTTGAGGTAGGTCTGTGAGAGGGAGCTTTTGTAGGCAAGGCCTTGGAAAGTTTAGCTGCTTTAGCCCTAGAGGAGGCCTTGATAGACATAGAAGCAGGGGGTCTAGCTGCCCCACGTGCAGGAGTAGAGATGTCCAACAGAATGGTGTCGGACAAATCTTGTGTGCCTGCTTCTTCAGTAGGAATTTCTGTAGCCGACTCAGCCGGGGCCTGTGTGGCCTCGGTTGTCGGAGGCATGCTTTCGGCCGAAGGGAGAACAGAGGTCTCGGTTTCGGCCGAAACAGACACTCGCGGTAGGCCTAACCATGGTTTCAGCCGAAACCGCGGGCTGCGAGTGTCGGTCCTTTTCCTTGCGTTTTTTAGCTAAATGTGTAGTCGGAGTCTCCGACGGCATTTTATATGCAAAAGCGGAGCCAAAAAACTCTTCAGCAAACTCCGACCAACGTCTAAGTGTCCGTCGGTTGAAGGAAGCACAGGCTAAACAAGCTGATACGTCGTGGTCTGGGCCTAAGCAAGGAAGGCAGTAAGAGTGGAAATCCTTATGAGGTATTTGTTTCCCACAAGTTAAACAATTATTTACTTTGTCTGACATCGGCTGAGGCAAGAAAGAGTCCCCAACGGGGTACTTAGCTTTTTTAGAAGTCTTCGGTAGCTGAAATCTCTGGATCTGACCGACCGGCACTTGCGAACAGCTTCTGCTTCGGGCACCGCGCGGCAAGAAAGACTGAGGAAAATGGCGTCGGCTGATGCCTTTATACCCCAGGAGCTATGACGTCAGCCCAGGAGCTATGACGTCGGGTGAAGTGCGACATCAGCCGAGGCCAGACCCAGACTTTGGAATCCGGCAGACCGAAGGGCTGCCTGACGCAGGACAACCCATATGTTATGACTGCAGATGCATCCTTGAAGGACATTATTGAATTATATTAGATAGCATGGCATTACAGTCCTGTATTTAAATAATTCCAAAACTTTTATTCCAAAAAGCAATTTTGATAAATCCAATCCTATTACAGGCCAATCTCTCCGATTAATGTGGATATAAAAATTATGTCCACACTGTTAGCGAAGAGACTTAAAGTTCTGCCTAATATTACATCACCTGAACAATTATAAAGGGGCAGACTTGGGACAAATTGTATTCAATGATTCAACTTATTAAACATGACAGATATCCGTGGTATGCCCTAGTACTGGATGCACGTAAAGCATTTTAAAAGACATTTAAGCTTATTTGTAACACTATCTTAATATTCCAAAAAAGAGTTTACTGATGTGATAAAAATACTTTATAAAAATTCATATACATCTATCTACATAAAGTAATCTCAAATCTTATTAGGATTTTAAATGGGACCAGACAAGGTTGCCCCCATCCCCTTTAGCTTTTCAACTTGCATACAGAACCCCTATTTCTATATATATATATATATATATATATATATATATATATATATATATATATATATTTATATATTAAAGTGTCTATTTTGAACTCCCAAATGCAGACAAATAATCATTAAGGAATGTTTCTAAAGTCTCAGACTATAAAATAAATCAGTCTAAATTCCTTATCTTTCCAATAAAACCTTTAAATCACAAGGAAACTTATTTCCCAGATTCTGCTACTAGGATAGAATACTCATTCAAATACCTAGGACTAATTTTTGAACCTAACTGCCAATCAATGATGGAAACTAACCTAATAAAAAAAACATGGGCAAACATTCTACAAGACACTCAGAGATGGAGACAAATGAAGTTATCAGTCCTGTCTTAAGCTGCAATAATTAAAATAAATATTCTACCTAAGCTACTATATCAATTAAATGCATTCAGTAGGATTGTTCCCCATGCATCATAACATTACTTAAAACCTTATCCTTTAAAATAAAAAAAAAAAAAAAAATGCTAACGTCTATAAACTAACCACCTCCAGCAAATACCAGTTGTCTTTGTTACATTCCAAGTATTGGAATGTACTGAGCAAGGGACTTCACAGATGAGCTAAAATCTCAAGCTACTGAGTCTACTGTCAAGTTGACGCAATTCAAAAAACTCATTTATACACAATTAGTGATTAATAACGCGTACTATACTCCAGTTATACCCAATAGTTTTAATCCCATAATATCACTGCCCTGTCCGTGTTGCTCATTTCCCAAAGGCTGATTTGCTGCATATTCTATGGAACTGCAAGTACACGCACAACCTCTGGTGTTCTCTTAGGGTAAGGTTAGAAAAAAAGATGGGCTATGAAAAATCTACACTGTCTTGGGAGTTTGCTATTCTTCATATCATTTACCAAAATTTATCTAAGCAAAAACTACATATTTTAATTACTCTTTTTGCGTTAAACTTTGTGTTACCCGGAATTTGCTAGACCGCTCTAAACTTTCTTGTAAAGGCTTCAGAAATATGGCAGTCAAACATGTATCCTCTCATAAGCTTATAAAAAAATAATACTACCAAGTGCTCTTATCAGAAATATTGGAACCTTCTTCTTGAACACGTTAAAATGCTAAACTATGATGGTAAACAGTTTGCCTTAACAAGATCTGAGTAGCTAAGTAGTTAAATTAAATCTTTTATGGTATCTTTTATGGTACTAGTACAAGTATGTCTATGTCAAATTTCATATGAGTTCCTTCAGGTGACTTTGCAACATAGGTTCATAGGTAGGTACTAGGCTATCTGCCCAAAGGCATTTATAAGCCTAGCCAGAATGTGTTGACTTTTGCCACTCTCTTAGATTAGTTCCCTGTGCCTCTATCCAGCAAAGCCACTGAAGTGATCCCCGGGGTAAACTTTCTGTTTCCCATCCACTCGTCAAGGTTTCTCTTGAAGAGTGTTAGTGAGGAGCTCTGCCTAATGTAGATTGGTATCTTGTTCCAAAGCACAGGAAGTATCTGGGACAGGAATCTATCCCTCCAGCACGTCCTATTTATTGTTGTGGTGAGGTTTAGATCCCTAGAGTGTGTAGCTCGAGGGGATATGTTTTTTTTTTAGGTGGAGCATGTCCATCAATTCTGGGTTGGACATGGCCTTGTATGTCAGGCAGAGATCACCTCTGAGTAGGCAGTATGCAACAGAGTACAGCTGGAGTTTCTTCAGTCGAGCTGCATAGGGCATCTGCTTGAGGCCAGTGATTCTCTTGATGAGGTACATCTGTGGTCTTTCCAGCTCTTGCAGGTGTCTTGTAAGGTACATCCCAAATGGGGCGTTGTACTCTATGATGAGTCTGATGAGTGATGAATAGAGGGGCACAATGACCTCTTTTGATCTGGATGCGAACCCTTTTGTGATTAGGTGGGCCACATAGAAGAATTTTCTAACCACTTTGGCAATGTGATTATCAAAGGAGAGATTACTGTCTACTTGGATCCCCACATCCCTTATTACATCTTCCGTATTTAGGGGACTACCACTTATGTAGTAGTTTGTGGGTACTTTGTTTTTTCCAAAGGGGATGACTATGCACTTTTTGGCATTTAGCTTGAGGCTATGATTTTGACACCAGGTATCTGTCTCTGTGAGACTCTTTTGGAGGATGTCTGTGTCAGCCGGAGAGCCAATTATAGCCCCTAGTTTGCAGTCGTCTGCAAACATGGTCAGCCATAGTCCTCCTGTGCTTGCTTGTACATCTGAGAAGTATATGCCGAACAGGAGGGGTCCTAGGACTGAGCCCTGGGGAACTCCACTTGTAACAGGTTTAGAGTTGGACCTAGCTCCCACAACTCTCACTACGTGGGTTCTGTCCATAAGCCAGCTGGCAACCCATCTCATGACATAGGGGTTTATGTTCAGGCTGGTGATGGTCTATAATACCAGAATGGGGAATGGTGTCTAAGGCCTTTGCGAGGTCTAGGTAGGCTGTGTGTACCACCTTTCCCCTCGTCTATAGCCTTGGTAACAGTCTCAAACAATTCCACCAGGTTTAGGAGGCATGATCTTCCCTTAAAGCCGAACTGGGTAGGGTCCAGTGTTTGGAGGTTCCCAATGTCTCTGTTAATGAGTTCCATGATGATGCGCTCCATGGCCTTGCAGACCAAGCTAGTCAGGCTTATAGGGAGATAGTTCCTGGGGTCTGTTGTGGCACCACCTTTATGGAGCGGAATAACCATTGCTGTGCGCCATTCTATGGGTACGTAGCCTGTGGAGAGGCTGAGTTTGAACAGTGCGTTTAGGTGAGGGGTTAGTTTGTCTTTGAGCTCATGTAGGACGCAGTGCCTGCGACACTGTCCGGTCTCACTGATGCTGTGTTTTTGACTTTGAAGAGTGCTGTTTTAACCGGAGTGTCTGTGATTTCAGGGGCTCTACATTCTTCTGGTATGGTTATGGCCCTTTTAGGGGCGAGAGGGGGATGAAGTTTGCACTGAACCTGTCTGCCAGGATGTTGGCGATATTGGTCGGTTCAGTGTATTTTGTGCCATTCTGCACCAACTCTGAGCAGCTCCGAGCATTGCCACTTAGATTCTTGACATAGCTAAAGAATGCCTTGTGGTGATCTTTGGAGTCCTTGGCAATTTTTCTTTCGAAGCTCGCCTTGGATGATTTTATGAGGGATCGTAGTTTCTTGCCGATATTGATCAGGGATGTCTTTCCTTCTTGGGATTTTATTCTTTTATGTACTAGTTCCCCCTTCTATTGTATAGTTTATGGCAGGGGTCCACTAGACTGGTTTCCTTTTCTCTGTGGAGTGAGTCTTGGTTTTGCTTGGGATAGCATGATCCATGCATTCTTGTAGGTGCCCGTAAAATGCATTAGTAAAGGATTTTGCAGCTTGGAGAGTGTTATCCTTTAGCATGGGAGCTTTGAAACTTTCCACCTCTGTCTTACGTAATGTGAAGTTTGCTAAAGTTTTTCACGGTGGTTTCCTTGTCCGGGGGTGGGGGCGGAATGTGGATATCCAAAGTGATTTGTTTATGGTTAGATCTAACCAGCGAGGGGTTGACCTCCAGTGTGGAACACCGGTCACCCATGTTGGTGATGGGTAGGTCCAATATGTGGTCACCTCTGGTGGGTGTGTTGACCAGTTGATCCAGGGTGTTTGAGTTTATAAATTCTAGGAAATGTTGGGCAAGGGAGTTAGTACTAGAGCAGTACTCCCAGTTAATGTTGGGGTAATTGAAATCACTCAATATTTGGGTGTTTGGTAGGGCCTTTATGTTTCCCAGTGTTTACAGAAATGCAGAATGGGGGGTCCTGGGACATGGTTGGTGATCTGTAGCAAGCTACAAATTTGAATTGCAGTTTTGCCTATTGTTAGTTGCATATGGATGATCTCTGAAGCATCGTGCTGGGCCACTAACCTGGAGGTGTGGGGGTACCCTTGATGAATATGGATACGCCCCCACCTTTTGTATTTCGGTCTGGGTTTTGTGGCTGAAATGTATGGTATGAGTTGTAGCCTGGTAGTGCTGGGGTGCTCTCTGGAGCCTTAAACCAGGTTTCTGTTACTACACATATATCGATTTTCTCCATAAGGAGTGCCTCGAGTGCGTGCATTTTGAGGTTTAGACTTCTGGCACTGAGTATCATTACCCTTAGTTTTCTGTTACTTGTGCTATTTACGGCAGTGGGTTTGTCTTTTGAGCCTTGCCTAAAAAAGGCACTATGGGGTTGGCAACAACCTTGGCCAGTATTCAAAAGCCTAAGGGTGACAGGTGCAAGCAGTCTCTAGCGAAGCAGCATAGCTTGTCAAGCATGTCATCCCAAGCGGACAAACACTGGATCCCCTTTGAATGACACCAGAAACTTAGCCAATTGTTGAAAGTGATAATTTTTTCTTTATACCGTGGTATCATTCTTGGTGAGGGCAGGCTGCTACTCAGGGTCAGGGTCATACTGGCATGAGCTACGTGATCAGAGAGCTCTTCCATGTCTCTTTTCATGTAGTCCAGGGAGGGATGGCTCAGGTCATTCACACCAACATGGACAATGACAATTGTATTTGTACTTGTTCTGGAGTGACTGAGTGCTTGTGTTATGTGGTGGATCCTGGCACCCGACAGGCAGCTACCAGTAACCTTCTCCTTATTCCACCTAGTGAGTGGGACATGCATTTGTTCTCACCAGCTATTTTTGTAACACTTGTATATATTGTACATAGTTTTGTCAGCGTTTTATTTACTTGCTTTATGGTTGTGCAATCTCAATGATAGTTTTGTTTCATATTGTCTTTATAAATACATTAATCTACATTGACCAAACTCATATGTATACAGTGTAGAAGAATAATAAAACATTTTTTTTTTTTAATTCTCTTCAGCAAACTTCTGTTTATCATTTCCTCCACCCCCTTCTTATGATCTACCAACTCCCTGGAATCATTCAACTATTATAATGTTTATCAGAAGTTCAAGTGATTACCTGGGTATGAAAATCTATTTTCCCATATCTGTGCCCACCAGTTCCTTATGTCTGCATTTCTACATCCTTCTACTTCACCCTGCTACACTTCTATATCCTATCTGTGATTAGGGCAATGGTCTCAAACTCCCAAAAGCATAACTCTCCCTCTTGTTTACTTTAGCATCACGGAGGGGAGGCAGTAGTATAAAAAGTACCAGCATGTGTGATGCCCTCTTTGGCAATCAAATCCTCCACTGAACTACAGAAGCCCAGACTGAAGGCATGGAAACTGGACTCCTCTCCAAAGCCATAACTCCAGAATGTGATCAAGTCATGAAATATGGGCAATAATCTCTACACATAAAGTGTTCCAGAACATCACACAGATCATAAAGCAGACTGGAGTTAGCATTTATTAGAAGAAATTTAAAACTCCATTCCACAAATTTAGTACTAGCAAAACCACTCCCACACGGAGCAACATCTCTAAAATATCCAATGCATAAAATCTAAAAAGCTGGAAAAAATGGAGACATGACAATCATGCAGACACTGTAACTTAGCTGTATAGGAATACACGTCTGCTCAGCAGGTTCTGTTTTACAATGAGCCTGATACTACTGCACACCTTATGGTCAATACTGTAGAGAGCCCCAATCTCAAATTTCTGAACAGTTTGAACCCCTGTGAATGATAAAGACAAACATTTCAATTCTACTATTGTAACTTTTACATTGCAGAAACTGCACACATTTCTTAAACTCTTGTGCCATGGAAAAGCTACAAGCATATACTTAATGAGCTGTTTTACATCTGCTTTCAATGACATGTAGAACTCTAGATACCCTTCAGTGCACACACGTTTGGGAGTTCCCAACTTGAATACCATATGCAAAACCCACTGCATCATACAAAAATTATCTGTGTCTTCACAAGTCACCTGCTAGAAATAATGGATTTGCAAATGTTGCAGGTAAGTAGCTAGTTACGAATATTCATGAACTTAACTAACGAATATTCAGAAATCCAGACTCCCAGCTGGATGAAATACTGACAACTTTAGAAAAAAAGAAATCTAATGAAAATATCCATTTAAACATGATATACCTCTCAACTGTCCACAGTGGTGTCATCCCTCATTTTTTTTTTTTGCTGCTAGGCAAGAAACCTGAACACATTAATTGTATGGAAAAGAGAGGAGTATAAAGTTTTACCACCCAGCTGCAAAGTATAACAAAACTAGAAGTAATATGCTTCACATCACTTGCTTTTTGACAGCAAGCATATACTCAGGGTAGGCTTTCATATACATTAAATTTGGTTGTGGAAAATATTCTCACTGTCGTGCAGGCAGATGCTCATTTCTATTTTTGCTCTTTCGTTTTCTGGCATATGCTCTTCTTATGCATAATCCATATTTTTCGGGGGAAAATGTAGAGCTAGGTTCTGAATCATTTATAAATGTGCTGAAATATTTAGGAGACTAAAAACCCTCTTAGGGAAGAGGTCTGCGACTTCTACTCAGACACGATTTTTGCTATCTTTACAAGTATTTTTATCATATTTTATATTAGAAGCATGATGTTTGGCATGGGTGCCGAAAAAGACTGTTGAATGAATATATATTACCTACATAAGATGCAGAGAAATGGCATGGAGAGGCAATCTGATAGTTTATCATCTTTGCCACCTACAGTCCTCTTTGTAACCCAAGATTATGCCTTATGTAAACATAAACATAGAATCATTACCATATACTAATCTACACCTAAATATGCAGGATATGTATCTTCCACTGTAGATTCTTGCATTTTCTTACTACTGTTTGCTTTCCACCGATTGCCTTTGTTGGTCCTGTTTTTCCATAATACTATGTTTTGGAATCAAATGGGCCAAAGGTTTCAAAAACGGTGAACCACACTGGAGACTTGAAGTGGATGGAATCAAAGTATATGGAAAAGCAGGGAAGACAGAAGTGACATCAGTAAAGCAGATATTGGGATCTCACTGTCTTTTGAAGCACGAAAAGAAAATATGGGGAAGAGTTGAAGGCCCTTAAACACAGCCTCTACCTCCTGGTACCTCAGTCTTTTCAGACCAATTCAAGAAATGTACTCAAACACTTTCTGTTGTAGAACAAAAGCAGTATTCCTCTACAGTCAAGTTACCATCTAGTACAGGCAGACTTGTGGTTTCACTAAATCTAATCATGTAGAAAAGCAAGCATGTGTCTGGTTAACTTCTGGCTTAACTGAAAAACTTCACTTGGTAGGGTGTGGACCTGTCAAACTGTCAAAGGAAAGCTGCTTTAAAACAAAGAGAGAGAAAAAGTAGGATCCAAATGAAAGACTAAAAACAAAAACATCAACTTTTTCTGCACTAAACCTTATCGCAGCACTCAATCTGTTAACAGTTATACCATATAAACCAGCTCTAGGAGGCTGACAAATCAGGGTAACTGACCGGTATATGTACAGTCCATGCTGTTTAGCAACTGGTGTTTACTCCTCCTTAGTCCAAAGCATATCCTGTCAAAGCAATAATTTTCTGTCCACATCACAAAAGGATACTGGGCAACTCCAGAAAAGGAGTTCTGAATATAGTTTTAGCCTAAAAGAAGTCCAAAAACTTAATTCACAAATCACTTCCACAAAAATTTAAAAAACTGGGAAGCAACAGCACAAGAGAAAAATGTAGGTGAACCCATCATGAAAAACCAAAGCACTGGACATAATTTCTGAATTCAAAAGATAAAAACAAAACTGACTGGGGATACAAAACAACTGTATGTATGTGTATGTATTAACACTTTGGCAAGGGTAATTTTCTCCTAGTTTTAAAGGTGCAGTGTTCCCTTCAAAAGCAGCCAATAGAACAATATCAATTACATCATTTATTTTTAAACGGAATAACACTCCATATACAGAGAAATAAAGTACGACAGTCAGAAGGCACACTGCAACTTTGAAATATTTCAGAAAGTTAATTGTTCTGGAGTTCTGACAGACTACAAAATGTGCTATTAGGTACTTTCTGCAAAGCAGCAATGGGGACCAGAATTTTAAAACACTTGAAGGATAAGTGAACAAATGTGCCACCCTCACACACAATGCTAAATATTCTTTAAAAATAATAATTTACTTCCATGTCATTTCCATTAGCTGTGTGCATTAATTCAGCATACATTCCATCACTTTAAACATTGACCTTGTACTGTATCATAGGTTCCTAGAAGGTTACTAACCCAATGGTCCTTCAGCTCTTAGAAACCTAGCCATATTTATCCTGAACTGCCCCAAATGTCGATGATTAGGTGAGTGAAGTTCGCAGAGGTGAGGGTTTATGGTAGTTAACAAAGACTTCCTCTGTCCAGGAGGGATATGGGCACCGACCCAAGAGTAAATCTGCGGTCACCCATCCATTGATCTAGGCTGCGTTTGCAGAGGGTCAGGGAGAGGAGATTAGAACCCTGGTTCACCTGTATTGTGATCATGAACTTACTTAAGCTTTCCCTGAGGCAAGTGGTGTGAGTACTAGGCTAGCTGCCCTTGTGAGCCATTTTAAGCCTAGCCAAATTCACTCAAGTGTGAGACTCAAACCCTGTACCTTGTGTCTGTGAGATAAACATCATAAACATTATGCCAACCCCCTTATGCTTTTCCTCTATTGTGTGCTCACACACACTCACGATGTTACATATCCAGCAAAAAGAATAATTTACTTCAATGGCATTTCTATTAGCTGTGTGCATTAATTCAATTACCTTCCACCACTTTAAGCACTGACCCTTCTTGTAGTCCTTCAATTGCTTTGAGCTCTGCAAAATTATCCAGGACATTGCCATCCAGCTGAAGAGAAAAGCATGTTCTCTGGCAGGTGTCTTCTCTATCCATAAGCACTTGATGAATCTCCTGGACCATCTCCTGAGGTGAAACCTACAAGGGTGAGGGATAAACAGAGCAAGGGCTCATCAGTGCTCAGCATGCCACAGCAGGTTGCATTCCTCATTAAATTCCTGTTTTCTTCCTAAATATAGCAAGGCACATTACAATAGCAGTAATGTTCCATATTTCCATAACTTTGGTGCTCCTGGGTTTGAGTCAGGCATGTATGAGTGAAAGGCACAGCGGACTCGGGCTAAAACAAACATCAAGACTTCTTATAATTTCAGTTCCTTAAATCACACAATGGTCAAACAGTTCTTATTGTGTCAAAGAACATACACATAGTGCCAGAGGATTTTGTTTTGCTTACTGTGGGGTCAGGGCATTGTGTCAACTAAGATGGTGAGAAAATGGGAAAAAGGGAGGATGATGATGATGAGGACAATGATTTTGCTTACTGTACAACCCTATTTCTGCCCATCATGCACACCCTCTGTATTAAGTATTTGAAGTCTGCTCATTAGCCCATTGTAGTCATGTCTGCAGTGCATTTTACTAGAAAATGAATAAATTGCATCATAAAATCTGAAACTGATTCACAGGGACCATGTCATACAAATCAGGGCAAAGTGCTGCATGGCACTGGACAACTCAGAAGGTAAAAGCTGAGGGAATGAATTAATTCTCCAATTAGCTGCTTAAACCCGTTTAGCATCTGTGGGAGCTACAGCTTATGCTGGCTGGCACTCAGGGATGCATACAAAACACAAACAACTAATTCTAGATGGGGTAACAATCTGTCACAGGACACACTCACACACGCAAATCTACAGACAATTTATAGCATTGCCAGTTAACCTATATTGGCAACTGGGAGGACATTGAACACTAAGCAAAGGATTGCAAAAATCTGTTGCATGTCTGTGGAGTAAGGAGAACTCTGCTCACACCCGGACAAAGTTAATTATAAACTGCTGACACATCTGTAGAGTAAGGGACAATATGTTCACAAATGGCCAAGCATACTTTTTTTTAGTTTTCAAAGAGCAAGACAACATACAAGCTGGTATGTCCTTTTTGTAGCTCAGACTACTACTTTATTGTATTACTAGACATAAATGCAATTCGATTGGACTCAGATTGGTCCAGTCATGACCAAGGCAGCTTTAAGCTTGCATATTATAAAAACCTGTTAGTAGAAAATAACATAAAATGTTAAAGTAAGCAAGTTGATAACCTCATGATGGTACGAGTATAACAGGTAGCTATGAAGGTATTGCATGAATAATGAATTAAGATGGTAAAAAGGTACATAATGCAAATCAATTATACCGAAAAAACAGTTACATGGATAGTTTTTTTCCCACAAGAGTTATTTTAAAGCAGCAGACATGCTTTTTGCAAAGAGAACAGTGAAGGAAAAATGGATCGGTAATAATGATTTAAATATGCCGTTAAACATTTTGAATTCCTCAAAGTATAATTAAACATTCCACATGTTTCTCATTACCCAGTCACAAGCTGGTTTGCAGAAACATTTCTGCAAACATATATGAAAACCACTAAAATCAGGGGGTCCTGGTCATAAACAGCTAACACACGAGACAGTATCCTTTTCTATTTAACCTGCAGTATCACAGTACACACATCAAGTAACATAATGCTGACAAAGCTGCTGCTATGTCAGAACTTGCAGTCTTATCTAGAAACGGAATAATAAACCAACTGGCAGTTTTAGCACTAGCTAGCATGTGCCAACATAACTACAGATCTGAAAAGCAGCAGCTAAGACAAATGGTTTCAAAATCAGGGTTTCTAGTAAACACAGATAAAGTGCAAGACGGTACAATAAGGCATTCACACCAAATTGAAAGGGTCCATATAGCTGAAGGCTTAGCACCTACTACAAGATAAGCCATACAAAATTCAGATAACTAATTCCATAACCCAAAAAGGATGGATCACCAATGGCATATCCCAAGCACTCTGCCAAACTATGACACATCGCCCAAATGGAAGGATGACCAAAGGTCATGTCACTTAAGAAGATGGATGAACTAAAGCCATACCCCACACAATGAAAAACTCATTATGTACCCCATGAAGGATGGCAGACACTTCTGACACCAAGTGACATATGACCAGTTCCGTTTTCCAGTGATCACACAATATCTGTGAAAATGACAGAGCTCCAGAAGGAAGTGAACATTGTGGAGTCAGACTCATCTGGCGATAGCTCCAAGGATGCCCTAGAATGCTGAGCAGGCCTCATGAAACCCAGACAGACCAACTACCAATGGCAGTACTACAAACCATAAGGAAAAGGTGCAATTACAAGATGACTAAGCTGCCATACAATGGATGCCATACTTTTTTTGGGGGGAACTGAATGCTCATTTACCCAAGAAAAGTGAAATCGGGGGGGGGTAAAATTGGAGCTAATGTGCCCCCACAGACACAGGAAATAACTTAAAACCATGACTGCCCCAACTATCACTAGGGAACAGGTTCTAGATGCACTCTACAAGGCAAAGAATGCTACATCGATGGGTCCTGATAATATCTCAGGATGCCACTTTAATAGCCTGAAACGTATCCTAGCAGGACCACAAGAATCATTAATCACAGCCACCAGAGGCTTTGTGCCAAGTGAATGCAGGCCTGCAACTGTTATCCCTCTGTACAACAGTGGACCATCTTTGGATCCAGCCAGCTACAGACCCATAATTCTGACTAGCCTCATTTGCAAAGCCATGGAAAGAATTATCACTGAAATGATAAACAATGACATAAGAAACCTTTAGACACTGGATCCAACCTAGTTTGGTTTCATCAAGGGCAGATCATGCCTACTTAGCCTGGATGAAGCCTTTGAGAAGGTCACCAAAGCATTGAAAAACTGCATACTGCCTACCTTGACCTGGCCAAAGCATTCAACAATACCAGACTCTGACACTGTATACAAACTCACAAAATTATGTAAAATCCCATATGTCACCTGCTGGATAGCCAAGCTGGTTCCAAGACAGAATTCAAGAACTTGGGATAGGGGAGTCTACCTCCACAAAAAGGCCAGTCATTAGCATAGTCCATCAGGGCTCAGTGCTGTGGCCACTCCTTTTTTGGTATCTACTTTTCCAAAATCAAGGCCAACATTAAAGGCCTCTAGCTGACCACCTTTGTAGATGACCGCGAACAAGAAGCAGCCAAAATATCCTACAAAGACATAAATCCCCTTCACGAAAGCCTACTAGACCAATAACTGGTGCCATATCCACGGTATAAAGCTCAATGCCAAGATATGCATAGTTGCATCCTTTATGAAGATGGCTACCCTTGGAAACCACCACATTTATAATATATCCACAGCAGACCCAGTAGTCAGGGATTTGGGAATTCATGTGCACAGTAACCTGGTCTTTGGAATTCATACGTCTGTGGTAGTAAGGAAATCATTCTATATTATGCAACTTTAAAGCAAAGGTATGGCATCTAGGTCCAAGGATGTCATTCTTCTGCTGTACTTGGTCCTCATCAGACCAATCAGAGAGCACAACGTCCCCTGTGGTATGTACCCGACCATGCATAGTCAACAACTGGTGCATTCACAAAGGTTCCTCACAAAATATACAGCATATTCATGACCTACATAGACTACCTCAAAGCTCTTTCTCTGTACTTTCATTTCCTACAGACTGCTGTGATGTGATCTAAGCCTGGCCTACAAAACATCATCTGAACATCCTCCGATAACACTCTATTTATGCATATGTGCAGTGTGTCCATCAATCAGCAGAATTAACCAAGCTAGGGACTTGCACCTCATCTGTACTCAACACATGTATTTACCCTTTCTTGATTAGGTTGGTCATACTAGGCGAATGGCTTCTTTTCAGGGGAGACCCAAAGAGGTATTTATACAAACAGGGGTAATTCAGGCAACTGTTCCCCTACTCGTTGTTGTTGCGAGTGGGACCTATTTTGCACGAGTAGTTCCCGTTTCCATTCCAAGCAGCCTGGAGAACGAGAGAGAGACAGAGAGAGAGACAGAGAGAGAGAGACAGAGAGAGAGATAGAGAGAGAGATAGAGAGATAGAGAGAGAAACAGTGGAGTGGTGAGAGAAATGGAGGAGAAAGCCAGTATTGAGATTTGAGAATGAGTGCAGGATTCTGAAGAAATGCTTCACAGAAATCTGATGGGAGAGGAGTATGCAGATCACAGATGAATAATTACAATCCTCCAGTCAGGAAGGCTGCATGATGATTTAAAGAAACGGTGATGCACAGTTAACCAGAAAATGAAGGAGACATTTCGATTTTATGGAGAAAATACAAAAGGAGGATGCAGAGACAATCCTGAAGAATAGTGGTGAGATGAAAAAGAAAACATACGCAGAAAAAGTAAAAGAAGGCAAAAGAAGAGTAACAGAAAAGGAAAAGGCAGATGAAAATAAAAAAACAAGTGGTAAGGATTCAAAGTAAAGAAGATAAGGAAAGGGACAGGCATGAAATTTGGAACAATTTTAATAGCTCATTTGGGTGTAAAGGCACATGAGGTTAGAGCATTTATTCTTTTTAACAGAGACATTATGTGATATTATATTTGAGCCTGTTTTTTCAATGGAAAATTTTCTTGGAGAATAGAGACTGTAGCCCATTGAATCTTTGTGATAAAAGCATTTAACAGGGAAACAAAAAAAGAAAATTCATGCAGAACTTCTAACAGAGGTGGAAATAAACTTTGAAAGGACATTTGAAAACTTAGTACTGGACCACTGCAAAACTTTACGCTAACAGACCATGCAAAAAGTTACGCTAACAGACCATGATGCTTTGCCAGAGATGGTCTGCACCTGTCGCCCCTGGGATTCAGGTTACTGACCAAGGCTCTTGCCATCCCTATAGTGCCTTTTTAGGCAAAGTTTAACAGATAAATGCATGCAAAATCTGAAGGTAATGCTACTCAATGCTAGAAGTCTAAACCTCAAAATGCACACTCTCAAGGCACTCCTAAAAATGGACAACATAGATATCTGTGCAGTCACAGAGACCTGGCTCAAGGCTCTAGAGAACAACCCTGCAATACCAGGCTACAACTCTTACCACACTTTTCGGCCACCAAACCAGGATCGAAACACTAAAGGTGGAGGAGTGTCCATATTCACCAAGACACCACCAGGCTAGTTGCCCAACACAATGCATCTGAAATTCTCCAGGTGCAACTAACACTAGGCAACACTGCAATCCAAACTGTAGCTTGCTACAGATCCCCCACCATGCCCCAATATTCTCACTACACCGTTCTAAACATACTGGAAAATATTACGATACAACCAAACACCCTAATACTGGGTGATTTCAATTACCCTGCCGTTAACTGGAAAAACTACTCTTGTACCAACACCTTTGCCAAACGGTTCTTGGAATTCATAAATTCCAACGCCTTGGATCAACTAATTTTATAATCAAAGGCTTTACCAAAATAATGTTGGGCGAACTCCGCCCGACGCTTAATAGTGCGTTTATTGAAAGTCGCGCAAAAGCGACAGCCCGAGACGTCGTGGTCTGGGCCTAAACAAGGTATGCAGAGGGAATGGAAATCCTTATGCGGTATTTGCTTCCCACAAGAAATACAATTGTTAACTTTGTCTGACATCGGTCTGAGGCAAGAAAAGTTTCCCCAACGGGGTACTTAGCTTTAAAAAAGACTTCGGTTTCCAAAATTTTCGTAAATTCAGGAGCTGGCCGACCGGCACTTGTGAACTGCTTCTGCTTCGGGCACCGCGCGGCAGAAAAGACTGAAGAATATGGTGTCGGCCGTGTCTTATATACCCCTGTCGCACTGACGTCAGGAAAGAAGGGACAACAACCGACGCCGGACCTGGACTTTGGAATTCGGCCGACCGAGGGACCGCCTGACGGCAGAGAACCCATATGTGATTACTGCAGCTGTATGCACGATGAACATCTGATGCTCCACACCTATGGTCACCCCCTCGTTGGTCAGGTCAGACCATAAGCTTATCACCCTTAACATCCACATCCCACCCCCACTTCTCAGTAAGGAAACCTCCATAAAAAAAGTACAGTTTTGTACCTACCATAAATGTAGATGTCCGATAGATATGCAACTGCAGTCATAACATATGGGTTGTCCTGCCTCAGGCAGCCCTCGGTCGGCCGGATTCCAAAGTCTGGGTCCGACGTCGGCTGATGTTGCATTTCTCTCTGACGTCAGAGTGGCTGGAGTACATAAGCATCAGCCGACGCCATCTTCCTCAGTGTTTCTTGCCCCAGATGCCAGGTGCCCTCCAAGGAAGGCTGTAATCAAATTGGAAGACAAAAACAGGTTTCCAGACAATAAATAAGCAATAAACAGATACACCATAACAGATATCCCCAGCTAAGGATAACAGGGAGAGGAGTGGACCCAAGGCATAGAGGGGAAGGAGGGAGGGAAAACCCGACTGCAGTTGCATATCTATCGGACATCTACATTTATGGTAGGTACAAAACTGTACTATGTCCTTCAAGAATGCAACTGCAGTCATAACATATGGGTTGAATACCATAGCTTAGCTGGGGGAGGTGGTATGCTCTAAGAAAAGGATGGTGTAGCTATCAATCCCTGCAGGACTGCGAAGCAAAGCCTGCTCTGGATCTGGAATATAAAGGGAGGTTGTAGTGTTTGGAAAATGTATGCATGGAGCTCCATGTAGCAGCTTCTAGAATGTCTTTTGTAGGCACCCCTCTTAAAAATGCTGTTGAGGTGGCTGTAGCTCTGGTGGAGTGTGGTCTGACATTGGCTGGCACACTCTTTCCATGGAAGGAATAACAGAATCTGATGCAATGTCCAATCCATTTTGAAATTGTCTGTTTGGAAATTGCTTTTCCTTGTACTCCAGCTGCGTAAGCTACAAAAAGCTGATCAGACTTCCTACTGGTCTTGGTTCTGTCTAGGTAGTAGCGAAGTTGTCTGTGTATGTCCAAGGTATGCAACAGTCTTTCCCCTTTGTTCTCAGGATTGGGAAAGAAAGTAGGCAGATGAATTGCTTGATTTAAAGAAACCCTAGATACCACTTTTGGCAGAAAGGTAGGGTTGGTTCATAAGGAGACCCTGTCTCTGTGAAAAGTTATGAACGGTGGTATTGCCATTAAGGCCTGTAGTTCCGAAACCCTTCTTGCTGAGGTTATGGCCAGCAGGAAAGCTGTCTTCCAGGAAAGAAATTGTAAATCCACAGAAGCTGCTGGCTCAAAGGGAGGTAGAGTCAATTTTTCTAGGACAAAATTGAGGTCCCAAGCTGGTACTGGTGCCTTTCTTGGGGGCTTTATATTCTTGATTCCTCTAAGAAATTGCCTTAAAGGATGTGAAAACACAAGTGGATCAGTGTTTTATCTAGCTGAGATAGCTGAAGCATGTATTTTTATGGAAGAGTAGGAGAGTCCGTTATGTAACATATCTGCCAAGTATTCCAGAAAGTGATGCATCATGACCCTTGTTGGTATTCCAAATGCTGAATCTCTTCCATTTGACTGAATAAGCCTTTCTGGTGGATGGTCTGCGGGCTTCTGTTAGTATCCGCTGAACCTCCATGGAGAGAGGTAAATTGAGGTTATTTATGGGATTTCCCAAGCTGTTAGCTGTAGCGTCTGGATGTTGGGATGAACTGTCCTGAAGTTGTGTTGAGTCAAAAGTTGGGGCCACTCTAAAATGGACAACATAGATATCTGTGCAGTCACAGAGACCTGGCTCAAGGCTCTAGAGAACAACCCTGCAATACCAGGCTACAACTCTTACCACACTTTTGGCCACCAAACCAGGATCGAAACACTAAAGGTGGAGAGTGTCCATATTCACCAAGACACCACCAGGCTAGTTGCAACACAATGCATCTGAAATTCTCCAGGTGCAACTAAGGCAACACTGCAATCCAAACTGTAGCACTACAGATCCCCCACCATGCCCCAATATTCTCACTACACCGTTCTAAACATACTGGAAAATATTACGATACAACCAAACACTAATACTGGGTGATTTCAATTACCCTGCCGTTAACTGGAAAAACTACTCTTGTACCAACACCTTTGCCAAACGCTTCTTGCACTTCATAAATTCCAACGCCTTGGATCAACTAATTTTATAATCAAAGGCTTTACCAAAATAATGTTGGCGAACTCCCAATAGTGCGTTTATTGAAAGTCAGCGACAGCCAGACGTCGTGGTCTGGGCCGGAGCAAGGTATGCAGAGGGAATGGAAATCCTTATGCGGTATTTGCTTCCACAAAATACAATTGTTAACTTTGTCTGACATTCTGAGGCAGAAAAGTTTCTAGCAGAGTATAGCTTTAAAGACGGTTTCCAAAATTTTCGTAAATTCAGGAGCTGGCCGGCGGCACTTGTGAACTGCAGCACCGCGGCAGAAAAGACTGAAGAATATGGTGTCGGCCGTGTATATACCCTGTCGCACTGGCGTCAGGAAAGAAGGGACAACAACCGGCGGACCTGGACTTTGGAATTCGGGAGGACCGCCTGGGCAGAGAACCCATATGTGATTACTGCAGCTGTATGCGATGAACATCTGATGCTCCACACCTATGGTCACCCCTCGTTGGTCAGGTGACCATAAACTTATCACCTTAACATCCATCCCACCCCACTTCTCAGTAAGGAAACCTCCATAAAAAAGTACAGTTTGTACCTACCATAAATGTAGATGTCCGATAGATATGCAACTGCAGTCATAACATATGGGTTGTCCTGCCTCAGGCAGCCCTCGGTCGGATTCCAAAGTCTGGGTCCGGCGTCGGCTGATGTTGCATTCTCTACGTCAGAGTGGCTGGAGTACATAAGCATCAGCCGACGCCATCTTCTTCAGTGTTTCTTGTCCCAGATGCCAGGTGCCCTCCAAGGAAGGCTGTAATCAAATTGGAAGACAAAAACAGGTTTCCAGACAATAAATAAGCAATAAACAGATACACCATAACAGATATCCCCAGCTAAGGATAACAGGGATAGGAGTGGACCCAAGGCATAGAGGGAAGGAGGGAGGAAAACCGACTGCAGTTGCATATCTACCGGACATCTACATTTATGGTAGGTACAAAACTGTACTATGTCCTTCAAGAATGCAACTGCAGTCATAACATATGGGTTGAATACCATAGCTTAGCTGGGGGAGGTGGAATGCTCTAAGAAAGGGATGTGGCTATCAATCCCTGCAGGACTGCGAAGCAAAGCCTGCTCTGGATCTGGAATATAAAGGGAGGTTGTAGTGTTTGGAAAATGTATGCACGGAGCTCCATGTAGCAGCTTCTAGAATGTCTTTGTAGGCACCTCTTAAGAATGCTGTAGAGGTGGCTGTAGCTCTGGTGGAGTGTGGTCTGACATTGGCTGGCACTCTTTCCATGGAAGGAATAACAGAATCTGATGCAATGTCCAATCCATTTTGAAATAGTCTGTTTGAAATTGCTTTTCCTTGTACTCAGGGGCGTAAGCTACAAAAGCTGATCAGACTTCCTACTGGTCTTGGTTCTGTCAGGTAGTAGCGAAGTTGTCTGTGAATGTCCAAGGTATGCAACAGTCTTTCCCCTTTGTTCTCAGGATTGGGAAGAAAGTAGGCAGATGAATTGCTTGATTTAAAGAAACCCTAGATACCACCTTTTGGCATAAAAGGTAGGGTTGGTTCATAAGGAGACCCTGTCTCTGTGAAAAATATGAGCAGTGGTATTGCCATTAGGCCTGTAGTTCGAAACCCTTCTTGCTGAGGTAATTGCCAACAGGAAAGCTGTCTTCCAGGAGAAATTGTAAGTCCACAGAAGCTGCTGGCTCAAAGGGAGGTAGAGTCAATTTTTCTAGGACAAAATTGAGGTCCCAAGCTGGTACTGGTGCCTTTCTTGGGGCTTTATATTCTTGATTCCTCTAAGCCTTAAAAAGGATGTGAAAACACAGGTGGATCAGTGTTGTATCTAGCTGAAATAGCTGAACCATGGATCTTTATGGAAGAGGAAGAGAGACCGTTATCTAACATACCTGCCAAGTATTCCAGAAAGTGATGCATCATGACCCTTGTTGGTATTCCAAATGCTGAATCTCTTCCATTTGCTGAATAACCTTTCTGGTGGATGGTCTTCGGGCTTCTGTTAGTATCCTGAACTTCCTTGGAGAGATAAATTGAGGTTATTTATGGGATCTCCCAAGCTGTTAGCTGCGTCTGGATGTTGGGATGAACTGTCCTGAAGTTGTGTTGAGTCAAAAGTTGGGGCCATTGTGGGGGGCCCACTCCTTTGTGACATATGCTCCGTAGTAGTGGGTACCAGTGTTGTCTTGGCCAGTCTGGAGCTATTATCCCCTTGGCTGCTCTGCTTTGATCTTTAATAACACTGTGGTCATCAGTGGCAGAGGTGGAATGCATAGATTATTAGGAGTTCCAGTTGAATGAGAGGCATCTATTTTCCATGCTTGTGGATATGTCCTTGAGCAGAATTTTGTAAGTGATGATTGAGGTGGGAGGCAAATAGGTCTACTTCTGGCCTGCCCCATGTCGAGGTGAGTGTATAAAGATGTCTGGATGTAACCTCCATTCGTGGGATCTAGGAAATTCCTGCTTAGGCTGTCCAGAACATTGTCTTTGCCTGGAACAAACTGGGATTGTAACTGTATGTTTAGGCTCAGTGATTTTCCCAAAGATTCATTGTCAGTCTGCAAAGGGGTAAGAATGAGTGCCCCCTGCTTGTTTATGTACCACATCACAGTGGTGTTGTCTGTCCGTAGTAGGTGGCCTTGCTGAAGTTGTTGAAAGGCCTCGATGGCATGCATTACTGCCAGCATTTCTTTTGGTTGATATGCAGATGTGTTTCCTTTGGAGACCATTGTCCTTGAATACACCCTCCATGTCCCCCATCCAAGGTCTGAGTGGTCATGGTCTGTGTTATCTGAGGTTTTGAATGACATACCTGTGTTTGACTGGCTTACTGGCCCACCAGAAATTCCTTTTGAAGCATGGAATGAGTGGAATATTGTCTCTAGGTTGTTGCTGTGTTGAGACCATAAGTTTTTAGGTACCATTGAAGCTTTCTCATGTGTAGTCTTGCTAATGGAACCAGGACAATGCAGGATGCCATGTAATCCAGGGCCTGTAGGAATCTCCTTGCAGTCATCTGGGTGAGCTTTACTAAACCTTTGAAATAATGAGTTAACTTCTTTTGCTTGTCTTCTGTCAGGTAAGCCATTTGAGAGGCTGTGTCTAGTTTGGCTCCTAAGAAGGTTATTTGCTGGGATGGCAGAAGTCTTGACTTTTGAAGTTGACTGTGTATCCCAGAGCCTGTAGCAAGTGTATGACATAATTCAAGTTTTTTGTCAACATCAATTTGTTGTCCGCTTGTATGAGGCAGTCGTCCAGATGCGGGTAAATTTGAATCCCTGGAGCCTGCAATGAGCAATTACTGAGCCAGGCATTTTGTGAATACTCTGGGCGCAGTAGATAAGCCAAATGGTAATGCTGAGTATTGCTAATGCTCTGGCCCTGCAAGAAATCTGAGGTATCTTCTGCTGCTGTGTCTGATAGGGACATGCAGGTAGGCCTCCTTGAGGTCCAGAGTAACCAGCCAAGACCCTTGCCCAGCATGGGAAGGAGTTGCTGTAAAGTCAGCATTTTGAACTTTGGTACTATGAGAAAAGTGTTTAATGCGGACAAGTCCAGTATTGGTCTCCATTGAGTTTCTTTTCTTGGAACAAGGAACAGTCTTGAGTAAAACCCTGGCCTTGTTCTTGTTGTGGAACTTTTCTATTGCTTTGATCTGAGCAAGCAGAGAAATTTGCTTGATGGCCTCTGCCCTCTGATTTTGTGGTAGGTTTGGCATGCCTTGTTTTCTTGGCAAGGTATGAAAATGGAACCTGTAACCTGGTCTATAATGTCCAAAATCCATTTGTCCTTTGTCAGTTTGTGCCAATTTTTTGAAAACAGAGATTTCCGCCCAAAGGCTTCTTTTTGCTCCTTGGTCAGCAGAACTAGAGGAAAGTCATTGAGATTGCCCCTCTCTTTGGTGGGCCATTGTCCCCTGTAGGATCCTCTGTATTGCCCTCTTCCTCGGGCCCCCCTTTGAAATCTTTCAGGATTAGGAAAGGACCAGTTTTGAAGGCCAATTCCTGCTGAATCTGGGGGCTGAACCTGGAGGAAATCTTTGACTGTCTGACTGATTTTGCTTTTTCCTCAATGGACTTTAACACATCTTTAGCATTAGCACCAAAAAGCTTGTTCTTTTCCAAAGGTGCATCAGAAGTTTTGCTTTTAACATGATCTGGTAGAGGTTGTTCTTTTAACCATATGTCTCTGAATGACCGCCTCATGTCATAGCTGCCCTACATGAAGCTTCCAATGCATCATATCCACACTGCAGGAAAGTGATTGCTAACCTGCTGAGTGTTATGTACAGCTCCTGCAAAGACTTCCTATCTAAAGGTTCAGGAGGCCAATGTTTTCTGTAAATCATCTAACAGGAAATCCTGATATTGAAACTATGAAAGAGGCAGAGCTCTCATAGATAAAGTAGTGGAGGTGTAAACCTTTTCCCCATCTCTCTAATGACCTAGCTTCCCTGTTGGAAGGCAAAGGATTTTTGAGGTGGTAGGAAACCCCTTTAGGCCCCTGGGAAATAGTTTCTAAATCAACAGCATGGGCCCTAAAGAAATGAGAATGGGTTTCTGGGACTGTAATCTGTGGCTTGGCTGGAGCAGGAGGAAGAGTATCAGGGGTAGCACTGGAGTCAGGTATAATCATCCAAAACATCAAGCACAGGAGGGCTAAGGGCCTGTGCTGGGGCTTTTAAGGAAGGTTAGAAGGCTTTCTGGAATCAGAATATTCCTGGCCTTGCCACTTAAAATGTTCCCTCATGGAATGCAGAACTTCCCCAAAGAAATATCCTCAGGAGGAGGCCGAGGGAATGGAGTCCTCTGCATCTGAATCCTCATAGGTCTGGAAGGCTCTTCCTGGCTATCCGGAGTGAACAGAGTCCTCAGAATCTTCATCTGAAGGAGAGGGTCAGAGGGTTCAACCCTGGGCCTCTTATCAGGAGGAGGCTGGGATCTCTCTCAGGATGGGCCTGTGAACCTCTAATCATGGAAATTAAGTCTGCCATAGACATGATTTGTGTTTCAGGTGTAGGGAGGTATTTAGCAGTAAGATGCTTGGACTTGCTGGCTGCCTTAGCAGTAGGCCTTGGACATGGACATGGGAGGCCTAGCAGCTCCACGTGCAGGAGTGACCTTATCAACAGCAATGGTCTCGGGCATTTCCTCGGTTTCAGTATCCGGAGGAAAATCAATAACTGGCGTCGGAGTGGCCTCCGTATCGGTCACGGTGTCTTGTTCGGGCGGTGGAACCGCCTCAGAGGAACCGGGGCACTTTGCGTGTGGTTGTCGGTGGCGGGCCGAGGATGTCGGTCCCGGTTTTCGTTTTTAGGAGTCGTTTCGGTTGTTCCGACGGCATTGTATAATCAAATTTTTCGCGAAAAGTCTTCAGCGAACTCCGCCCGGCCTGAGTGCGCTTATTGAAGCGAGCACAGGCTGAGGCGTGGTCTGGGCCAAGGCAAGGAGGCAGTAAGAGTGGAAATCCTTATGAGGTATTTGTTTACCACAAGACAACAATTATTTAACTTTTTCAGTAATTTCTGACATCGGCTGAGGCAAGAAAAGGTCCCCACGGGTACTTAGCTTTTGATGACGGTTTGAAGAATACAGGAGCTGACCGACCGGCAGAAAGACTGAAGACGTCGGCTGATGCTTATGTACTCCAGCCGCTCTGGCGGAATCGACATCAGCGGCGGACCCAGACTTTGGAATCCGGCCGACCGAGGGCTGCCTGAGGCAGGACAACCCATATGTTATGACTGCAGTTGCATTCTTGAAGGACATCTTCTCCAAAGCCAACTGCTACTCAAGTCAAGTATAAACTTCATCACCCATGCAACGGAAAATAAGTTGTGTACTTAGCATAAATGTAGATGTTTGAGTGATTCACTGTGCAGTCAAAGTTGGGTAATCTGCTGGCAGGTTGCCCTCAGTCAAATTAACAAGTCTTGGGCTCTCCTTGGGTTGCTGTTTCTTGATGATCAGGTGTAAAAGCAACCAGGCATTACATCAGTTTTCTTGCCCCAGATGTGGGTGCAGATGGACAAAACACACACACACAATATGTGTAGATAGTATAGTATAGTCTCATCATATTATATATATATATATATAAAAATAAGTTTTCACTACATGTATATAAATAGTAAAAAACATTTATATCTTTTTAAATATAAAAGTTAAAATAAATCACAACACAAAAAATATTTATGTAATAAATTTATATATATTAAAAAATAATAACAAGTGGTAAAGTGTGCAGGTTTTCTCAGTTTGTTTTGGCCACAGATTGTACACATGATGGTATTGTTCAGAGAATACTGCTTTCTCAGGGTTCTCATCTCTTCTCATTGCTTGTCTCTTTTGCTATCTGCAGCTACATTTCTGCTCTGCTTCTGCTAATTATCTGCAGTATTTTTAGTAGTCTAGTAGAGTGTGGCTAGTACAGCTGTGCATTTGCTTTCTCTTTGTGTGCATTTTGTTGGTTTCTATCTTTGCAATTGTGTTTGGGGTGTATTGTGTATGGTTTCTGTATAAGCTCATGTTGCATTAGGGATTTTGTTAGGGATATGCTAAATTATAAGATCTTTGTGTTGATTAATATTTCTTATTCTAGGCTGCTTTTTCTGCTTTTGTACTGATGGGATTTCATCATACTTTTTTATGCTGTTCAGAATAATGTGTCCTACTGTTATCCTGTCTTGTGTGTGTATTATTATCCAGCTACCTTTTCTGCGTTATGTTCTTATACATATGAGTTTGAATATATAATAATAAAATGCATACCTCTAATATGATGCTACATGTTAATATAATAATATTTATTTTTCTCATTTGAGCTGTCAAGTTGTTTTCTATTATTTGTGTTGTTCACTGAAAGGGTTCACTATTGTTTGCTCTGTTTTGTTCATCAGTGGTTTTTAGCATGTTTTTTTCTTTGTTTTTGCATAGAAAAGGGGGACTATTGTTTGAACTAGAATAATAGTATGTTTGTACAGATATGTGTGAAAGTAGCTATATGATTTTATATGCTACTATGTAAAAATTGTACTACTATAAGGATGATATTACAAAGATGTTTGTTTTTTGGCCCATATATGAGTTTATGGTGTGAGATCACTTTTAGAAGGTGTGTCTAGTCTATAAATATTGGCAGTGCAGTGTTTTGCTGTGCTTTTTTTTTGGTGTTTGTGTTGTTGCATCTATGGAATGTTGTGTCACTTTTCTTTCTGGTTGGTGTGGGCACTGTGTTTTTCTTTACCTTGGTTTTTTGTGGTTTGCTTTTTGGTGTTTTTTGTGTGTGCTTGCAGTTTGTGTTTTGTGTGCTGCATTGTTTGTGTGTGTGTGTGTTTGCTGGGTTTTTTTTGTGTGTGTTGTCTGCATGTGTGTTTTTTTTGTTTTTTATGCTATGTTTTGTGCTGCTTTTTGTTGTGTGTGTATTCTGCACTATTTGTGTGTGAAAATAAGGCATTATTATTAATGTAAATAAGCTGCTTTTATTACATTAGCAGTAGGATGGTCTTAGTCATTCAATTATTGCAGCTAATATTAGTATTAGGTACAAAGGTCACACTGTTGAGTATTATTGTTAAATCTATTGTGTTCTTTTTGCTGGTTGTTCTGCCTTTTTGTCTTGTTTTGTGTGTGCATGTGGCTAGCTGGCTATTGTGTGCCAGTGCAAAAGGAAAAACTGAGAAGCATTGATATACATAGGAGAGGCATTTGTATTATGTTGCTGCTTTTGGGTGTCTTCTGGGCTTGTGTTTTTTATGTCAGGCTTGTTTCTTTTGGGTATCATTGTCTCATTTTTTATTTTTTTCATTTTTGCTGTTTGTCTTTTTATTCATTCTTTCTTTTCTTGTTTTTCTTTCTCATTTGTTTTCTGCAATCACTATTATCATTGGTTTGTCTGAATACTGCTTAGCTGCTGTGTGCTGGGCTTTTTCATGTATTTTTCTATGTTGGGCATTCAATTTTGTCATGTTTGTAAATTCTGTTGTGGGCATGTATGACTTGTTGTCTGCTTTTTTGTTATTGTCTTTGGGATTACTATGTGCTGGGTCTGTTTTTCTCTGCACTGTGTTTGTGTTGTGTGCTCTTGGTATAAGTAACTCTATGTGTGTGTGTTGTGTACCATATATATTATTATTAGTGGGTGAGTCTCATTATGATGCTTCTGGCATGCTGATAGATGAGGTCTTCTTTTCTGCTGTTCTGCATTATTATATTGTGTGTCTTGCTCTTATTAAGGGTCTGTGTTCTTTTCTTTGTCTACATGGTATATTTATAATCTTTTTTCAGAGTTGAGGTGTGCTGTCTTTGTTGCTTTTGTGTCTGGTTTTATGTGCTGTGCTTGTGTTTTGAATAGTGGAATATAATGTCTGTTTGTGCAATATTAAGTGATATTATGAATAGAAAAGCATGTCAGATTATTATTGGCAAGGTTTTTGCTAGTTTTGTTTGTTTGTCTGTTTTTGTTTCTGTTGTTGTTTGTGGTGTGCTCAGGTGTGCTGGTTGGGGCGTGTGTTTTTTGTGTCCTGTGTCTGTCTTTTTGGCGTGTGTTTCATGCTTTGTGTGTTGTGCAGGTTGTGTGAAAATATTAATGTGTGTGTTTGTGTATGTGAATAAGGTATGTTGTGTGCAGGTCTGTCATAATGCTTCTTTTTCTATTAAGCTTTTTTGTGTCTTTCTTGTTGTTGGTGTGCTGTTTTGTGTTGAGAATTAAGCTATGTGCAAGGGTTTGGGCATGTTTTGATTAACTTGTTTTGGTGGGGTTTGTCTGTTTTCTGTGTGTGCATGGTGTCTTGTGCCTGTGCAGTTTTGTTAGAAATCTCTATGTGCTTGTGCAGGTGTGCAGTACTAATGTTGCAGCGTATTATGTGTATGTGTGGGTTGTGTGTGTCTTGTCAATGTTTTGTGTGCAAGGTGTGTCTTGTGATTTTGTTTTTTGTTGTGTGCTTGTGTGTTGTGCATTTGTTTGTGTGTGCATTTCTGGGGTGTGGTGTTCTGTGGGTGTTTTGTGTGTGTGTGTGTGCTATTTGTTATTTGTGTGTCACTCTTGTGTGTGTGTGCGGCAGGTGTGTGTGTGTGTGCTGCAGGTGTGTGCCATGTGAAAGTATAGATGTGGTGGTGTCAGTGTGCAGGTGTGTGTGTGCAGGTGGTGTTTGCTGTGTGCTACATGTGTGTGTGTGTGTGTGTGCACGACTATTTGTGTTTTGTGTGTGTGTGTGTGCGCATGCGTGTGTGTGTGTGTGTGGTGTGTGTGTGTGCATTTTGGTGTGGGTGTGTGTGCTTTGTGTGTTGTTTTGTGTGTGTACATGTGTGTGTGCATTTTTTTTTGTGTTGTTTTTGTCTATGTTTTGTTGTGTGTGTGTGCGTGTGTTGTTTTGTGTGTGTGCTATTATGTGTTGTGTGTGTGTGTGTGTGTGCTGTGTCATCAGTGTCTTTGTGTGTGTGTGTGTGTGCACTGCTGTGTTTTGTGCTTTTGTGTGTGTTGTGTGTGTGCTTCTGTTCTGCTGATGCATTCAGGGTTTGTGTGTTTTTTGTTTTGTGTGGGTGTTTTTGAAAGCAAATTTTCAGCAAAAGCAAATACACCAAAAAGGCTTTTAAGCATAGTAAAAGAAAGTATAGGTATAGTAAGAGAAAAACAGGGGGCTGGAGGGAGGGTAACCAGGACTGCAACAGTGAATACACTCTAACATCTACATTTATGGCAAGTGTACACAACTATGTTCATCGTGTTTCACTGCTGCAGTCATTACATTTGGGTAAATTCCCAAAGCTATGGTTGGGAGGATGGATTTATACAGCATTAGGACCAGCTAGAAGGCCCTGCAAAACAGCAGTGGCAAAGTCAGCTCTGGATTTAGAGAAAATTGATGCAAGTGATAATGCTTGGTGAAAGTATGAACTGAACTCCAGGTAGCAACTTCTAGAATATCCCTGGTAGTGACACCTCTGAGAAAGGCTGTTGAAGTAGATGCAGCCCTGGTGGAATGAGATCTGATCCCCTGGGGGATAGGTTTTCCATGGTGCTTATAACAGAAATGAATGCAATGGCTTATCCCATTTAGGAATGGTTTGCTTTGAAATAGCCTTCCCCTCTGCCCCTGCAGCAAATGCTACCAGCAGTTCAGATTTTCTTTGAGATTTAGTCCTATCCAAGTAGAATCTAAGTTGCCTGTGTACATCCAATGAATGCAGAATCAGCTCCCCCTTGTTCTGTGGATTGGGAAAGAAAGTTGGCAAATGAATGGACTGATTAAGAGCCACACTGGATACCACCTTGGGCATGAATGATGCATTGGTCCTGAGTGACACCCTGTCCACATGAAAGATGATGAAAGGCTCCACTGCCATAAGGGCCTGTAATTCATATATCCTTCTAGCCGACGTGATTGCTAAAAGGAAGGCCGTTTTCCAGGAAAGAAATTTTAAGTCTGCAGTAGCAGCTGGCTCGAAAGGAGGTAGAGTGAGTTTCTCAAATACAAAGGTAAGGTCCCAGGCTGGGGTAGGAGCTCTCCTGGGTGGTCTCAAGTTTTTGGCCCCTCTGAGATACTGCTTTAGGAGAGGATGAGAGAAGGGGGGGGGGTTCTATGTTTTAATGAGCTGAAATGGCTGAGGCATGGATTTTTATGGAAGAAAAAGACAGGCCCTTGTGAAGCATCTCAGTTAAGTATTGCAAAATCTGAGGTAAACTGGGCACTGCTGTGCTCATCCCTTGAGATTGATTCCAGGCACAGAATCTTTTCCATTTGTCAGCATAAGATTTTGTAGTACTAGGTCTTTTCGCCTCCAAAACGACATCCATCACAGGATTGCTGAGGGATGCTAAGGGGGAATTTAAGTGATTAGCCAAGCTGCAAGAATCAATGTTTGGAGCTGAGGGTGCAGGATTTGGTTCTCCTGCTGAGACAGTACAGTAAGGAAGGTGTCTGAGGCAGGTGCCACGGTGAAATGTGTGACACACTGCGCAGGAGTGGGTACCAGTGTTGGCGAGGCCAGACTGGAGCAATCAAAATATTTTTTGGCTTGTCCTGTTTGACTTTTAGTAGAAAATTGGGAAGCAGAGGCAGAGGGGGAAAGGCATAGACCGATGGGTTTTTCCAGCTGAAGGACAGAGCATCTACTTTCCAGGCTTTTTTGTGATGAGTTCTTGTGCAAAATTTGTCCAACTGGTAGTTCTGTGGTGAGGCAAAAAGATCCATGTCTGGGCTCCCCCATTTGCGTGTCAACATGTTGAAAATCCGTGGTTCCAGTTTCCATTCGTGTGGGTCCATGAGATTTCTGCTTAGTTCTCTGCCAGAACATTCTGCTTTCCTGGCAGGAATTGAGCTTGTAATTGTACTTGGTAGCTCAAGGCCGTGTTCCACAATGCCATAGCTAGTCTGCAGAGGGGGTAGGAATGTGTACCCCCCTGTTTGTTTATGTACCACATAACCGTGGTGTTGTCCATCTTCATCAGTAATTGTCCTGGATGAAGGTAGTCCTTTAAGGCTGTCAGTGCACTCTGTACAGCTAGCATTTCTTTTTGATTGATATGAAGGTGCATTTGATTTGGGCTCCATTTGCCCTGAATTTACTTCCCTGCCAGATGAAGCCCCATGCATAGTCTGATGCATCTGTAGTTAGGGTGTGGGCGGCAGGGGGTGGTGTGAATGGCAGTCCCTTGTTTTGGTGGCAGGCCTCTACCCACCATAGGAACTCTAGGTACAGGCAAGGTATGATAGGAATCATTGTTTCCAGGCTGTGACAATGTTGACCCCATAAACTTAAGTACCACTGAAGTTTCCTCATATGCAGTCTTGCATATGGAATTAGCATGAACCCAAAGGCTTGCAGTATTTGCCTTGCAGATAGCAGGGTTTTTGTGGCCACCTGTTTGAAGTAAGTCACCAAATGAATTTGCTTTTCTGGCTTAAGGAAAGCCATTTGGGCAGTTGTATTCAAGCTTGCACCCAGGAATGTAATCTTTTGAGAGGGTACCAGCTGAGATTTATTTTCATTTATGGTGTACCCTAGACAGGTTAGAACTCTTCACAAACGCCAGATGTTTTAGAAGAATGGCCCGAATTAGAAAATCGTCCAGGTATGGATTTATCTGAATATTTCTTCGCCTGCAAAATACAATTACTGGAGCCAGGCACTTTGTGAATACCTTGGGCGCAGTAAACAAGCCAAAGGGCAATACAGAGATCTGATAATGCATGCAGCCTGCTTTGAACAGTAGGTATCTTCTGCAAGATTCCCCTGATTGGGATATGCAGGGTAAGCCTCTTTTAAATCTAGAGTTGCCAACCAGGCATCCTTGCCTAGCATAGGAAGTAACTGGTAAAGAGTCAGCATCTTGAATTTTGGAATATCCAGAAAGGTGTTTAGAGTAGACAGGTCCAGAATTGGATGCCATGATTTGTCTTTTCAGGGTACCAGGAAAAGTCTGGAATAGAAACCTTGTCCCTTTTCCTCTTCTGGTATTAGTTGCTCTTCTGGTATTAGTTGAATAGCCCCCATGTTTAGGAGGGAAAGTGCTCGTTTCTGAGCCTCTGCCAACTGATTTTGGGGCAGGTCTGGCCACCCATTTGGAGTTGGCAATGTGTGGAAATGAAATCTGTATCCCTGGGACACTATTTAAAACCAATTTGTCCTGGGTTATAAGTTGCCAGTTTCTTGAATGAAGAGCCAGTTTCCCCCCCAAAGGGGCGGCCAAGAGGTAAGTGCTTGGTAATTTCAAAGGAAAGTCATTGAGACTGTTTACCACAGGGTGGTGCCTTGTTTCCAGACTTGGAAGTGGAAGAACCCCCATTGCTTAGTTCTGAAAGTCCCTTGGGACTGAAACCTGGTGCTTTTGGAATGTCTGGGTTTGGCTGTAGTGGCTCTGGAAGGAGCTGGAAAGGACCAGTTCTTAGTAGGGCAATGCCTACTAAATCTAGTAGGTTGTACTTGTAAGAAATATTTCACAGTTTGCATAGATTTAGCCTTATATTCCATCTTTTTTTAGAACTTCTTCAGCCTTATTGCCAAACAGGTGGTCCTGCTGTAAAAGAGCTTCCAAAAGTTTTGCTTTAACATGATCAGGCAGAGGTTGTTCCTTAAGCCAAGCATGCCTTCTAAGCACAGACCCAGTAACAGCAGCCCTGCAAGAGGCCTCTAAAGAATCAAAACCACATTGCAAAGTATGTTTGCCAACTTGTTCAGCTGAATGCAATAAATCCTGCAAATCGTTATTCTCCACGCAGTCAGAAATCAACATCATTTTCTGTTTAAGCAGTCCCATGATATGCTGTTGATATTTCAGCATATGGAATTGACAGTTTAAAGCCCTAATTGCTAAGGTTGCAGAAGTATAAACCTTTTTACCCCATCTATCCAGTGCCCTGGAGTCTCTATCAGAAGGGGTAGGATTTTTAGCAGTAGAAGCCTTAATGCCCTTGGGCCCCTGAGAAATGGTTTCAGGGTCCGCAACAGGATTTTTGAAAAGGAATTTGTGGGACTCTGGAACTGTGTAGTACCCATCTGGTTTGCTAGGGGCTGGAGGCAAGGAATCAGGGACCAAACTAGATTCCGAAAACACATCAACAATGTCTAGTACAGGAGGTACAGCCAAAGGCCTATGCTGAGGAAGGAGGAAATCCCTAAGCCTCTTTTTGGATTCTGAGAAATCCTGACTTTCCCAGTGGAAATGCTCCCTTAAGGTATGTAAAGTTTCCCCAAAAGAGAAATCTTCAGGCGGAGAAGCAGAGGGAATGAAATACTCTCCATCAGAGTCCTCATAAGTAGGTATGGACAAATCTAGATCATTAGAAGAGTCAGAAGAGAGCCCTGTTCAGAAGATTCATAGTCAAATTCAATCCTAGGCCTCTTGGAGGGGGGGGGGGTACCCCTGATTAGAGTAATTAAATCTTCAGCCATTCTGATCATTTGTTTTTTTAGGCATAGGGGCCTGAACATGTGGCCTGGGCATCACATTTTTAGACCTATATTGAGATTTAGGCCTTGGCACTGAAGTTGGAGTCAGTTTAATATGCAAGTCTGTAGGCCTGAATACACCCTCAGAAGCCGGTGCCTGCTCAGCGGCTCCGGACCCATCCAAGGTAGAGACATCCATTGGTTCCATATGTGATGCATCTCGCGGCATACTGGTCTCCGAATGGGTCTCAGTAGAGGCCTGCGAATCAAAAGTAGCAGGTATCAGGGGCTGCGAAAGCACCTCACTGAGTACCGGCGAACTGG
>NC_056747.1:730731959-730779459 GCF_019279795.1 Protopterus annectens
GAAAGATGGATTAGTTCTTAAAGACACACTGTCTTTGTGGAAAACCAAGTATGGGGGACGGACACAGAGAGCGTGAAGTTCAGACACCCTCCTGGATGAAGTAACAGCAACCAGAAGAACTGTCTTCCAGGAAAGAAACTTTAATGAGCATGTAGCAGCCGGTTCAAAGGGGGGCAGAATCAAGGATGCCAGCATTAAATTCAGGTCCCATTCCAGAAGAGGATCTTTGACTGGAGGTTTCAGCAGAAAGATCCCTCTAAGAAAGGCTTTGCAAAGCTTGTGAGACATTATGTTTTGATCCGCTAAGCCAACATGAAAATTTGAGATCGCTGCCAGCTGAACCTTAACTGTCGAGGAAGAAGAACCTGACTGAAAAATCTCAGCTAGGAAGTCCAACACTGACTGTACTGGAGCTGTAAAGGGATCTATGTCCCTAGACTTTGCCCAGAAGGAAAAACGCCGCCATTTACTAGCATAAATCCTTCTGGTAGAGGACTTTAGAGAAGCTACTATGATACCTCGCACGGGATTAGAAATCATAGGAAGCCTGGCTAAGGAAGGAAGTGGAGCAACCAAGCAGTGAGGTTGAGAGAATGAATGGCCTGGTGCAGATGACCCGACTGGTGGGTCAGAAGATCTGGAATTGGATCCAGATGCCAAGGCTGAACCAAGAGATGACGATGAAGGGACGGAAACAAAATTTGTCAAGGCCAGTAAGGGGCAATGAGAATCAACTTGGCTCTCAAGACGGTAGCTTTCTGAATCACTTTAGGTATCAGCGGAAATGGAGGAAAGGCATAAAGAAGTCCCCGGGGCCAATCCTGGGTTAGAGAGTCTCTGGGGGGGGATGGCCTGGAAGTGGAAAGAGGGAGAAGAAGTCTGGGCATTTGCTGTTTTGGGGTGTAGCAAAAAGGTCGCAGCAAGGGACGCCCCACTTCTGAAAAATCCCGTCCACTACTGATTGTTTGAGAGACCACTCGTGTGGCATGAGAATAGCTCTGCTCAGTCTGTCCGCTAATAGGTTGGATTTCCCGGGGATATGCGTTGCCATCAGAAACCGATGAGAGGAGATCGCCCATTGCCAAAGTCTGAGAGCTTCTCGACACAGTGGATAGGACTTGGTCCTGCCCTGTTTGTTGATATACCAGACTACGGACATGTTGTCCGTCTGAACTGCAATAGTCCCTAAAGGAAGAAAGTCGCTGAGGGCTTGCAACGTTAAAAGCACCGCTCTCATCTCTAGGACATTTATGTGCAGATGGTATTCTATGGGTTGCCAAGTCCCGTGGACCATCCTGCCCTGATAATGCCCCCCCACCCGATCAGAGAGGCATCCGAAGTGACTGTGGTAGCCGGAACTGAGGGAACAAACAGTCGGCCCTGATGGAGTTGTGAAGACATCCACCAGGTTAGGTGACTCTTGCAAGATTGAGTCACGAAGATCTCGTGGCGCATGGGAAGCTGCTGGAATGACCACTGGGTGAACAACATCCACTGCAGGAGACGCATGTGGAAGCGAGCTAAAGGAAGGAGTACGATGGCCGCAGCCATAAGACCTAGTACCTTCAGGACAAATCTGGCCCTGATCTTTCTGCTGAGTAGTATGATCCGAACATACTTTTGGATGTCCAGAATTCTTTGGTTTGTGAGTCTTGATGACATCCCGACAGTGTCTAATTCTGCGCCTATAAAGGTAATAGATTGGCAATTTATTTTTATTTATTTTACATTTGTTGACCGGGCTAGTCTAGCTGGATATATGTCCATTTTCAGTAGAGGCCCGGGGAGAAAAGCTCCACACACAAACAAAAGCACAATATAACAAAGTAGACATATATGTAAAAAAATGACAAAAATAGAAAAGTATCCAAAAAGGACAGGTTACATAAAAACTACAGTAGGCAAAGAAAAATACATAGTCAGTTACAGAACATTATAATTATAGAATAAAGGCTATTTACAAATAGTATCATAAAGAAAATAAATATAGAGTACAAGAGACGAGGACAGTAAGGAGTAGTGGAGAAATCTAGGAAGTAAAGAAGAAACAGTAAAGAAAGTAAGGAGAAAAAGTGACAAGGAGAGGAGAGGAGAGAGCTGAGAGAAGTAGGTAGAGAAAAAGAAGCCATGCATTGGGCAAAAGGTAGCCTAGGATGTAGCTTAATTGGTAAGTTGAAAGTAAGAGGAGTGGAAGAAGTAGAGGTAAAGTAAAAGGGTAGAGAAGAATGTCAGTCTGGTGTACTACAGGAATAGAGCCAGTGATTTTGGCAAGGAGACAATGAAGATTTTTCGGAGTTTATAGAGATCCCTAACTGGTTGCAGATGTGAAGAGTGGAGTCCCTGGCCTTGATAAGTTGATGCCTGGTGGTGGCAGAGAGGAGCCAGTAGTCTAGATACGGAAACACCTGGAATCCTTGACGTCTCAGGTGAGCCGTGACCACTGCCATGCATTTGGTAAACACTCTGGGGGCTGTAGTGAGGTCAAAGGGCAGGGCTCTGAATTGAAAATGACTGGTCCCCAGCCGAAAGCGGAGAAACCTTCTGTGGAGCGCCTGTGAATTTTTATGTGCGCATCCTGAAGGTCTATTGAGCACATCCAGTTGTCCTTGCCCAAAAAGGGTAGAATGGACTGAAGCGTGACCATCCGGAACCTTGCCTTCTTGACAAACTTGTTTAGTTTGCGGAGGTCTAAAATTGGTCTCCAATCTCCCGTCTTTTTGGGGACCAAAAAGAATCTTGAGTAGATTCCGGATCCTACTTGGTCTGTTGGCACTAGTTGGATGGCTCTTTTTGCTAGGAGCTTTGATACCTCCAGCTTTGCCAATTCCCTTAGACCGGGTGAAACGTCTGGAAGGGATTGATGAGAAACGGGATATCTCTCGAAAGGGATATTGTAACCCTCGGATATGATCGACTGTACCCATTTGTCTTGAGAAAGAGAATGCCAGGCTGTTGGGTACAGTGACAATCTTCCCCCGACTGCCTCCAAGGGTGGACAGTCGGGCAACACCTCAGGGATGCTGGAAGGGTTTATCAGAGAGGCTCCCTGCTACCCTGATTCTGCGGACCCCTCTGCCCCTAGGGCGTCTATTGTTATTACCCCTGCCTCTGGGGGTAAACAGACCACGTGCATCCGCGACTCCCTGAGATTTCCTGAACCACATTCCCCCTTCTGACCTTTGGGATAGGGTCTTGAAGGGGTGGAGAAATGGACTCCTACGGCAGAAAGAGTCTTGCCGTCTTGCTCACACCTGGTCAATGTGTCCTTCACCTGAAGACACAACAAAGCCGAACCATTGAAGGGAGTATTAGTGAAGGACGCCTTAAAGGGATCCGCGAAATTACAAAGCCGCATCCAAGACTGACGCCTAAGTGCCACTCCTGTGCCTGTGGCTCTACTCGCCCCATCGGCTGCATAAGAAATGAGCCGCATGGAGGAGTTAGTTATAGAATTTAGGATTCCGAGCTGTGAGGCAATCTTTTCTTCAGCCCCAGCAGCTGACGGATCCTGAACTACCTCACCTAGTTCCTTGAGAATGTCTCTCTGAAGCCGGGTAAAGTGACAGAGACAGTTCAGCGAGCGCATAGCAAAGGTCGCTGAAGAAAACATCCGCTTACCGTACCTATCCATGGTCCTAGAGTCCTTGTTAGGAGGATGGACAGGTACAGAAGGATCGGCAAGTTCCTTCTTGGTGGCAGCCGCCACCACCATGGCATCAACAGGGACACCCTTGGTAAGAAACTGTTTGTCTGCGGGGGCAGTGAAGAATTTAGAAGGCCTCCTGGGGACTGGTTCCACAGAATCCGGGGCCGCCCACGCCTTTCGAGCCACCACTTGCATGAGCGGGTCGAAAGGCGGAGACACCCAGGAGGTGGAGGGTCGAGATCCAAAAGCCTCCAGGTATACCGACTCATCCTCGGAGTGGTTAATGGAAGGCCAGTTCCCCCTCTGCTTAAGGAGTTCCAGGATGTCTGAAAAGGAGACATCCTCAGAGGGGGACCGTGGGGAACCCTCCAACTCATTTAAGTCGGTATCTGATGTCGTAGACTCAGGGGAGTCTGTGTGCTTCTTCTTGCACGTCCTCTTACGCGGGGGTTCCCCCGAAGGATCAGGAGAAACCTCGGAAGAGGAAGTTCTTCCCAGTGGGGAAACCTGGGGCGATGGATCTCTGGGTCCGGGAGCAAGAGAGTGGGAAGAGATATCAGCAGGCACCGAGGAGGGAGGAGCTAATGGAACCGACTGTTGACTGAGCTGAGGGGCTAAAACACTCATCACCTCAAAGGCTCCCCTTTCAGGGAGGCCAGAGAGCTCCCGCTCTGAAGAAACAGGAACTCCTGGCCCCGCCAAAAGAGAAGGCTCCGAGGCAGATGTCGGTGCCGAACTCACCAACGCCGAAGCTCCGAGAGGGAGAATGGGGCCGGACAACGGTCCGATGCCACTCACCCCCTCGGAGCCAACGCGGGAGTCACGACGACCGGATCCCTCCATGGAAGAAATCGGAGTCGAAGACGAAGGAGCCGAAAGGGGTGGCATTGGCTCTGACACACCAACAGTCAAGGTTTCGAGAAGCTCCGGCTCCGAACTCTGGAAGAGAGTCGAAGGAGGAAATTCAGGGGGATGAGTGACAGCGGTCGTCTGCTGAGACAGGCTATGGAGCATTTGGACCAGTGCCTGTGATTTCAGCAATCTGCTTACCACTCTCTCCAAGTCGTGGTCAGAGAGCCTGGAAGACCTAGAAGATCGGCTCCGATGGCTCCGCTCCGAATGCAGATGGCTCCGCTCCGAATGCAGAGATCCTGGAGCCGAGTGAATCGACTCCAGGGAAGGAGACCGAGATCTCTTCTTAGTCGGAACCATCGGAGCCGAAGACCCTTCGGTTCCAGTCGGAGCTGATAACTTGTCGGCTCCAGTCTGGGACATAGAAATGTCGGCTCCAGCCGGAGCCGACATCGATTTCGATGTAGGCGTATCGGAGCCGGCCAGCACCGATACCACCACCTCTAAGAGAGAAAGGTCGGCTCCAGCCGACCTCGACTCCAAAGGAGTCGGAGCCACAGCAAGGCTTCAACTTAAAACCTGGGGCTTAGGTGGCTTAGAGGGCTTCCGACCGGTCTTGGTCGGGAGCTCTCAGGCTTCAATAAGCCTCGTGGGATTAACTTATTCTCTCCTGCAAGACTCTGTGGCTAAAAGAATGACAAATGGCACAGGAGTCCTGCAGGTGTAGAGGTCCCAGGCAGTACACACAAGAAGTGTGACCGTCTGTCAGAGACATCTTCTGACAGCACGAGTCACACTTCTTGAAGCCTGAGACCTTCGATTCTTTGGACATAATAATGCCCAGTGCACAAAGACACACACACACAAAGTTCACCCACACAATTAACTTAAAGAGGGGGGGGGGAACTAAGTACAACACTCAAAACACCCTGACAGGAAATAAGGAAAAGGGAGGCTTAAGGCCTGAAGGGGAAACTAACTAAACCTAATAGGTTGAGGGAGTATAGGGTTATGAGAAGGCTATAGAAAGACTAACACTAGTACTAAAATTTCACCCACACAGAAAAAAGTGAAGATATTTAACTGTAGTAAAGTTAAATACAAAAACACTACCTGAGCTGGTAAAAGAAGACCTCTTCGCGAAGCGGCAAACGAGATCTGGGGTAGTCACGCCTTGCATGATGGGATATAGGGTTGCCTCGAGCTGGTAAAATTAGCTCTCGAGCTTAGCAAGTGCCGAGTCGGAGCCGAGGATCGGCTCCGAACCCATCCAGCAAGAATGAAGGCGAGTTTGACAACTTAACATCATGTTTTTTGTGGAAAAGGACATTTGATAAGTAACTGTGATAAAAGAAAATGTTACATTTGGGGGAAACGGGACACAAAGCAAAAAATTGTGAACTGAAATGTTATAAATGTAACAAAATTAGATATTTATGGATGGACTGTAAAAATAAAAATAATGGTAAGGAAAAAAGAAAATGAACAAAAAAGACATTTTAGAAGTAGTAGAAATAGAAGACAAATTAGATGAGAAAAAAAATAGGACATAGAATAAGGTTTCAAAATATGTGAAAACGACAAATGGAGAAATAGTAAAATGAAAAGAATTCTACTGGTGAAATGGTAAAAGACACACAAATACAATTTAAAGGGACAAGTACAAAAGAAAAAAGGGAATGCATGAAAAAGAATATATATAGATAATTGTTGAGGGCTGGCATAATGGTTATGTGGTTTGACTCACAGCCACAAAGTATAGCGTTTGATTCGCACTTCTGGGAGGAAAATTAGCTAGGCTTAGAATGGCCCATTAAGGCAGCTAACCTAGTAATTATCTATAAACATACAAAACCGTGAATCTAAGGAAAAGGGAAAATTAATTTTTAGAGTGCTTTCTGTAAATGTGAATAGTATTAAGAATACAGTAAGAAAAATAGGGATTTTGAACTGGTGTATTACATGTGACATAGAAGTATTTACATTAGAAGACGATTTTTAATAAATGGAATATTACAAGCAGAGAAACTAAGAAGAGGAAAGATCATCTGGAATTTAGGAAGTGAGAAATGCTCTGGAATAGCTGCATCCTGTAGAAATACAGTAAAGATATCAGATGCAACTTTAGTGATAATGGGAAATTTAAGATGGAAAGAACAAGTATATAAAATTTAACATTACATGCTTATACTAATTGCAAAGAAAGAGAAAACTTATTTCATCATATTTTAGACTATGTAGTGATAAACATGAATATTGTAACAGGAGACTAACTGTGACTTAAGAGGCAAGAGTAAAAAGAGAGAAAATGATACAAGAAAAAGTGCTGAAAGTTAAAATATGTGGCAAGTTAAAACTCTGGGACAACAGGCAGAGCTGTGTGTAGAACTGAAATAGATTTCTGCAGTATCAGAAGGTTTAAATTACATGAAAAGCGGAGGTACTGACCATCTTGCTATATGGCTAGAGATAAAAGAAAACAAGGAAAATACAAAAATAAGCAAAAAGGATAAAGGAGTACGGAATGAAGAAGGAAAGATTCGTTACACACTTCTGGAAAGATATCACTAGGAGAACAAACTGAGATCTGAATGGCGGATATTTAAGGGAAAAAATATAAAACATTTACAATGACAATATGATGCGAGAAAAGCAGAGAAAGAAAAATATAAAAAAGAACATAACAATGAACTTCAAGATTTACAACATAGTGATAGAAACTATTTTGACAAAGAAAAATAATTATATGAAAGAAATCAAGAAATAAATACCATAATTGTTATATAAGCAAAGATATTTTTACAAGGAAAAATAGTACCAAGTTACTTAAGTAAATTAGTAAAAGAAGATGGCAGTATAATGGCAGAAAAAAATATAAAAGGAGAAATAAAAAACTTAGGAAAATATTATGAACAGTGTAATACAATATGTACAAGAAATCCATCCATCCATCCTCAAACCCTTTTTCCCCATCTTGCACATGGGTCGGGGTGTCACTTCAACAGTGACAATCATCTTGAGCCAATGTTTGCATTTAAAGTAGTAAAAAACATTGAAAGTAAAAGAGAATAAGGAGTTGGAAAATGAGATCACTTTATATCAGCTAGATAAAGTATTAGGATAAGTAAATATAGATTTGGCTGCCTGACCAGATGGAATAGGATATGAAATGTATAAAAATGTAAGGGATTGGCAAAAATGTTTTTTAAGATTTTGAATGAATGGTTAAATGACGGGATTATGTAGTACAATACTTAAATTCATATGGAAGAAGGAAGATAGAAGACAATTTAAAAAATGGAGACAGTACTGAATAAGATCTGTATGAAAATGAAGAATTTTGAAACAAAAATGGAAAAAGTTATGGAAGATAGTATATATATATATAATATACAGGAGAAGGGTTGTTAAGATTTATTAAATGATAGAGAAATTTTGGATGATCTGAATAGAAAAGAAGAAGCGAAAATCATGATAGGAGACCTTAATAAGGCAATTAATACAACTGGACATGAAATCCTATGGCTAATCATGAAAGAATATGATAAGTGAGAAAGTTAGGAAATTATGTATGTCAGCGTATAGTAATAATAAAATAAAAGTACTTTTAAAATGCTGGTTAAGCCAAGAGGTGCATATAAGGAGTGGTGTATGCCCAATGAGTTATACATTCTTTCCTTTAGTTATGAAGGTGATAGTATGTGAAATAAATTACAAATGGAGGGAGGACATACAACACCTGAAGGGTTATGAATTCCAGCTCTGTTAACATATGCACAAAACATTATAATAACTGCAAAAAAAACAAAAAAAAATGGATAAAAGTAAATTTGCAAAAATGTGTGTAGAGGTGATAGGGATAGCTTTAAATACAAAAGTAAAGGTTTAGGTGATATAGTAAAGATGGGGGTATGGGGGTATATATTTTACGATAAGTGAACTGGTAATGGTAAATGGATTTTAGCAACAATATTAACTGGTTATGGAAAAAGTTTGATTGTAAGGAAATTATAAATATGTATAAATATTTGTACAGTTGTACATTCTTAAATATTTGTAAATATGTTGGAAATAAGGGTTCTTTTGTAAATAAAAGACACCTACTTTTTTCAATAGGAGTTGTGGGATCTTCTATAGCCACATAAGCTACCACCAACTCAAGCAAATGTGGCTTTGGCTTAATGCACCATCCAAAGGATAACACGCAGTGCAGCACAGCACCCCTCTTATGCTGCGTCAGTAAAACGATCTAACTGGCATGCTGGAGAGAGAGGTATATGTCTCAAGAGACTTTACCTTCTCTGAACAGGCTTCCCCCATCTACATGAAGCAGAGTTCTTCCTTTTACTCAGTTCAAGCATAACTTAGACCAATGGATAAGGAATCGGAAGTTTACTCCCTGGTCTACTACCTATGTGGGTGATGAATTACCCCACTATTAACTGGGAATCATACACCACTCTGTGAAAGCAGAGATTTTTTTTTTTTTTTTTTTTTTTTTTTTTTTTAACACAAACTCCCTAAACCAGACTGAAAATGTCAGCCAGGGGTGCAAACATACTGTATTCTAGTTCTTACTAATACGGGAGTGTGCTGCACGCCTCCTAGTGTAATGTCCCCTGTGGTAAAGTCAGACCACAAAAAGTACAGTTTTGTACCTACCATAAATGTAGATGTTCGAAGATCCACATTGCTGCAGTCCTTACATATGGGTAGTCCGCTGTCCTCGGTCGGCCCGAATACCAAAGTATTAGGCTGACGTCGGTCAAGGCGCTTAAAACTGACATCAGGACGTCAGGGTACAAAAGCGCATGACCGACGTCATTTCCTCAGTCTTTTCTTGCCCCAGATGTCAG
The DNA here is from genome assembly GCF_019279795.1 of Protopterus annectens. NCBI lineage: Eukaryota > Metazoa > Chordata > Ceratodontiformes > Protopteridae > Protopterus > Protopterus annectens. Next base: position 730,741,314 of record NC_056747.1, read on the forward strand.
AAGGCCCTAACAAGAAAGGCCACAACAAGAAAGGCCACAGCCAAAAAACCAGCAAAAACTAACCAACCACCCGTGCACTAACCATATTTACAAAATGTACAACACAAACCACACCACCACCTTCAACAACAGAGGGGAAGGAGGGAGGGTAAATTGGACTGCAGCAATGTGGATCTTCGAACATCTACATTTATGGTAGGTACAAAACTGTACTATGTTCTTCATCTCACATTGCTGCAGTCCTTACATATGGGTAGAATCCCAAAGCAGAGGTAAGGGAGGATGGCAAAACTATAAAGCATTAGGAGCTGCCAAAATGCCCTGTAAAATTGCAGTGGCAAATCCAGCCCTAGATTTAGAGTAAAGTGGAAGGTGGTAGTGCTTAGAGAAAGTATGCACTGAACTCCAAGTAGCTGCTTCCAAAATATCTTTAGTAGCCACCCCTTAAAAAGCTGTAGAAGTGGCAGTAGCCCTAGTGGAATGAGGCCTAATCCCAGCTGGAATCTCCTTACCATGATGGGAATAACAGAAAGCAATACAAAAACCAATCCACTTAGAAATAGTTTGTTTTGAAACAGGTTTGCCCTGAGAACCCAAAGCAAAAGAAACAAACAACTGCTGAGACTGCCTGAACCCTTTAGTTCTGCTCAAATAATATCGCAACTGTCTGTGTATATCCAAAGTGTGCAAAATCTTTTCCCCTTTATTTTGGGGGTTTTCATAAAAAGTAGGCAAATGAATAGTTTGGTTTAAAGCCACACTAGAAACCACTTTAGGCATAAAAGAAGGGTTAGTACGCAAAGACACCCTATCCTTGTGGAAAATTAAGAAAGGCTCAACTGCCATAAGGGCCTGTAATTCAGAAACCCTTCTCGCAGAGGTAATGGCCAACAAAAAAGCAGTCTTCCATGATAAATATTTCAACTCTGCCGATGCTGCAGGCTCAAAAGGTTGTAGAGTGAGTTTCTCCAACACAAAATTGAGATCCCAAGCAGGAGTAGGAGCTCTACGTGGGGTCTTATATTCTTTGCCCCTCTAAGGAATTGCTTAAACAAAGGCTGAGAAAATAATGGTGGGCACAGTCATAGTGAGCAGAAATTGCTGCAGCATGAACCTTTATAGAGGAGAAGGACAAACCTTTGTCCAATAACTCAGTAAGGTATTGAAGCGCAACACTTAAATTAGGTTTAGAAACATCAAAGTCCTTTGCTGTACTCCAAAATAAAAATCTCCTCCATTTATCTGCGTAAACTTTCCTTGTACTAGGCCTTCTGGCCTCCAAAATAACATTCAAAACTTGTTGTGGAAGCTGAGACCCTCCAGGGTTTAAAACAGAATATGCCAGGCTGTCAGATGTAGAGAATGAAGTTTGACATTGAGTAAATGACTGTTCTCCTGAGACAGCAGGTGAGGAATCGAAGGCAAAGGCCATGGAGGCTCCTGTACCAGACTTCTCAGTAATGGGTACCAGTGCTGTCAAGGCCAATCTGGAGCTATTAAAATCATGTTTGGCTTGTCCTGTCTGACCTTCAGCAGTACCTTTGGGAGGAGAGGCAGAGGTGGAAAGGCATACACGTGAAGATTGCTCACTTTCCAAGCTGTGGGATGAAACCTTTTTGTGCAAAACTTTGGCAGCTGGTAATTTAGTGGAGAAGCGAACAGATCTATGTCTGGAGTTCCCCATAACACTGTCAATCTCTGAAATACATGAGGATCCAATTTCCACTCGTGGGGATCCATAATTTGTCTGCTCAACACATCTGCTAAGGAGTTCTGTGCTCCTGGCAGAAACCTTGCCTGAAGATTTAGCTGTAAACTGAGAGCAGTCTCCCACAAAATCATTGCTTGTCTGCATAGAGGATAAGAATGTTCCCCTTGCTTGTTGATGTACCACATGACAGTTGTGTTGTCTGTTTGAATCAACACCTGCCCTGGAAGAAGTAAATCCTTGAAAGCTATCAATGCAAATTGGACTGCTAACATCTCCTTCAAGTTGATATGTAGATGTTGAAGTCTGGCAGGCCACGTGTCTTGTACCCATTTTCCATTTAGATGAGCTCCCCAAGCTTTGTCTGAGGCATCTGTCGTTAAAATCTGACTCGCCTCTGAACGGGTCACAGAGAGTCCCTTGTTTAGGTGACATTCCTGAGCCCACCACAAAAATTCCTTTTGAATGCAAGGTATTATCTGAATGACAGTGTCCAAATCTTGGCAGTGCTGTGTCCATACATTCTTGAGATACCACTGCAGCTTCCTCATATGCAGTTTGGCATTGGGAAGTACCAGAATACAAGATGCCATGAACCCCAAGGCTTGAAGGACTGTCCTTGCAGTCAGCCTGGACTGACGAGACAATTGGTGGAAGTAAAGAGAAAGATTCTTTTGTTTGTCCGGGGTCAAAAAGGCCATCTGGGATGCTGTATTCAGTCTCACACCCAGAAAGCACATGTCCTGAGAGGGTACTAGACTGGACTTTATTTCGCTCACAGAATACCCCAGGCATCTTAACACTGCCATCACATACTGTAAATGATGAAGAAGTTCGTCCTTTTCTTGGGCCAGAATCAGGCAATCGTCCAAATAAGGATAGATTTGTATTCCTCTTAGCCTGAAGAAAGCTACCACTGGAGCCAGAACTTTCGTGAACACTCTGGGCGCAGTAGATAAGCCAAAGGGCAATGCAGAGAACTGATAATGTGAAGTCCCAGCCCGAAAACACAGATACTTCCTGCAACTGGGCCTGATAGGAACATGAAGGTAAGCTTCCTTGAGATCCAGAGTCACCATCCAGTGATCTTTGCCCAGCAGAGGTAAAAGCTGTTGTAACGTCAACATTTTGAACTTGGGAATGTCCAGATATGTGTTGAGGATAGATAAATCCAAAATTGGTCTCCACGGGTTTCCTTTCTTTGGTACTAGAAACAGGCGAGAATAAAATCCTAGGCCCACTTCTGGCAGAGGGACCGGTTGTATGGCCCCTATTTGAAGTAGTAGAGAAATTTGTTTGTGAGCCTCTAGTCTTTGCTGAGGAGGAACGTCCGGCATGCCTTTGAAAGGAGGCAAGGTATGGAAATAAAACTTGTAACCCTGGTGTATGATATCCAATACCCATTTGTCTTGGGTAATCAACATCCAATTTTCCTTGAAGAGTGCTAACCTTCCTCCCAAAGGTGCTGCCAGGCAAGAAGGATCTGGCAGCTGAAAAGTAGGTCATTGGGCCTGTTTACGAAAGGACTGGCCCCTGCCCTCACCCGAAGATTGTGCAGGTGAACTCCCTGTTCTAGGCCTGAAAGAACTCTGAGCTCTGCCCCTACCACGCCTAGATCTACCCCTAGACTGAGAATCATAAGAAGGATACGTCCATCCCTTAGCAGGCCAATTCCTACTAAACTTCAGAGGCTGAACTTGCAAAAAATCTTTAACAGCCTGCATAGACTTAGCCTTGTCTTCCATTTTCTTCAAGACTGACTCCACAGGTGAACCAAACAACACATCAGACTGCAAAGGAGCATCCAAAATCCTTGTCTTAACATGGTCAGATAAATTCTGATCCTTCAGCCAGGCGTGCCTGCGAAGAACTGAGCCAGTGGCAGCCACCCTAGACGAGGCCTGCACAGCATCAAAACCACACTGTAATGAATGCTTACCCACCTGTTCAGAGACATGCACCAAATCTTGTAATTCTTTACACTCAATGCCTTCCGCCAGAGCATCCACCTTAGACTTCAATTGAGAAAGAAGAAAGTTTTGATATTTCAACATATGAAACTGGCAATTCAAAGCCCTCATAGCTAAGGTAGAAGATGTATAGACCTTCTTTTCCCATCTATCCAAAGCTCTGGCTTCTTTATCTAGAGGAACCGGATTTTTTACAACAGAGGCCTTGACACCCTTAGGTCCCTGACTAATAGTTTCTGGGTCCGCCTAGGACTCTTATAAAGATATTTATGAGCCTCAGGCACCCTGTAATACCTATCCGGTTTAACAGGAGCAGGAGGCAGAGAATCAGGATTAAGTGAAGCCTCTGCAAACACATCTTCCACAACATCCAGAACAGGGGGTATAGCCAAGGGCCTATGCTGGGGTAACAGCAAAAATTCCCTAAGCCTTTTCAGAGAATCAGAGAAGTCCTGACCTTCCCACTTAAAATGTTCCCTCATAGAATGAAGTGTCTCTGAAAATGAAAAATCCTCTGGAGGAGAAGCAGAAGGAGTGGAATCATCTGCATCAGAATCAGAATAAGGAGAGTACTCCTGCAAGTCCTCAGCTGAAGACTCTGAAACATCCGAAGCCTGCTCAAAACTTCCCAACTCTGGCTCCACCCTAGGCCTCTTATCAGGAGGGGGCAAAGAACCTCTAATCAGAGTAATCAAATCTTCTGCCATTTTAAGCATGTGCTTCTTAGGCACAGACCCTGCTGAACTAGGAGTGACACCAACAGAAGCTAAAACTGGCCTGCCTCTGGGAGAAGCCTTGGAAACAGAAGAAGGCCTAACCACCCTAGGAAGGGAGGGGAGTACAGTAACTTGAGAAGCCCCTTCAGCCTGACCTGCCTCCTGAGAGACCACCTCCTGCAAAATCAAAGTCTCCCCCTGAGACTCCAGAGAAGTCTCCGTCGGAACCACCGGTTCCACTGAAGCCTCTAAAGAACCGGCGTCCGGAACGGACGACTCATCTTGCCTGGGTTTAACTGCTTTGTCTTTGCGCTTCTTCGCAGAAGCGGGCGCCGGAGAATCCGACGGCATATTATAATTGCACCGCTTCCCAAAGACCAGCCTAGCACAATCTAACCTTCGCTTAATAGTGCGTTTATTGAACCTAGCACAAAAGCGACACCCAACAACGCCGTGCTCAGGCCCCAAACAAGGAATACACAAAGAATGATAATCCCTATGCGGTATCTGTTTCCCACAAGAAATACAGTTATTCACTTTTTCTGACATCCGTAAAACACTGAGGCAAGAAAATACCAAAATATTCCCCAACGGGGTACTTAGCCAACTTGGATTCGGTCTGAAACTCCAAATTCGAAAAATTTCAGAACGCCGAACGGCACTTGCAACGCTGCTTCTGCATCGGACCATGCGGCAAAAAAGACTGAGGAAATGACGTCGGTCATGCGCTTTTGTACCCTGACGTCCTGATGTCAGTTTTAAGCGCCTTGACCGACGTCAGCCTAATACTTTGGTATTTGGGCCGACCGAGGACAGTGGACTACCCATATGTAAGGACTGCAGCAATGTGAGATGAAGAACATCGATCTACTTTGAAGTAAAAGTAAAACCCATGACCCCAGCTAACCCTGGAATGTTCAGAAACTACTCTAAGGCCAACTTCCTACTATTAAGTGATAAACTGGCAAAATTTCAAGTTCCCATAAACACTGAGAATACTGCTGCCTACCTGGAACTCTTCTCAGAAATCCTGCACAAGTATGTTAATAGCTGCACAGAGGCAGCTGTACCCACCAACAATAAGTACAGAACTAACTCAAAAAAGAAAGCCACCCTGATGGAATCACGCCATCAGAGGAAGAAAATCATGGCAAACCTTAGGAGGTGTACCACCCTGCAGGATAAAAGCACTGTCAAACTAAACAAACTACTAAGTAAAATAAAGTCTACCAAAGCCAAATTTGAGGTACATTTGGCCTCCCAGTCTATGGACAACTGCAAGGCATTTCTTTATCTATGTCCACGACCTCAAATACAATACACAGTTCTGTGTGGAACTTATTGTTAATGGAGTCACCTATACTGGCAAGAAGATACAGCAAACCTACTGGCAGACAAATTCCTCTCCAACTTTACCAATCTCTCTCTCTCTCTCTGGAAATACCATCAAATGTAACTATGCTCACCAAGGAAACGGGTCTTCAATGCTCCGTCTAAGGCCAAGGACACTTCATCTGTTTGCCCAGGCAATATACTAAGATGTCTTCTAAATAGCATGAAATATTACCTATCAGGGCCTCTGGAATCTTTATTTAACAGTAACCACCAAACAGACTTCATGCCTAATGAATGGAGAACAGCAACAGTCACCCCTCTGCACAAAGGTGGGTCATCAACTGACTCTGGAAATTACTGACTCTGGAAATTACAGACCAATAAGTCTCACTAGCCTCATATACAAGGCCAAGGAAAGAATTATCATGGAAATGATCAATAATGACATAGGAAACTGCCAGATACTGGACCCAACCCAACTGTGACTACTCAACCTGGTGAACTTCTTAGAGAAGGTCACCAAAGCAATGGATGAGGGCAAAATGGTTACCACTGCCTATCTTGGCCTGGGCAAGACATCTGACAATACCACACTCAAGCACTGTTGACAAACTCAAGGGGTTAGGTATAAACCCTTATGTCACCAAGGGGACAGCCAACTAGCTTACAGACAAGAACCAGGAACTTAAAATTGAGGAGTCTACCTCTACAAAGAGGCCAGTCACAAGTGGAGTCCCTTTAAGGATTAGTCCTGGGACTGCTCGTGTCTGGCATTTATTTCTCTGAAGTCAAGGCTAATGTCAAGGGTTTTGGCTGACCAAATTTCAGATGACTGTAAATTAGGAGGAGTCAGAATTTCCCACCAACACTACTGTTCGCCAGGAGGGCTGACAGATAACTTGTGTCGGAGCCATGGACTAAAACTAAATAGCAAGAATTATTGTTTACTTCAGGAAGTCATCCACTTCCGTTAACTATCGTATTGAAAACACACCCCTGTCAACCCAGTAGTCAGGGACTTGGAGACATACACACAGATAGTAATCTTTGACCATCACATCTCAACAGTGGTGAGGCTACCATTCCAAGTTGTGCAACTTATAAACACAAGTACAGCATCCAGGTCCTAGAGGTCACTACTCCACTGCATTCAGCATTCTTCAGGCCTCAAGTACAATGCCCCCGCCTTTGGTACATACCTGACCAGGAACATAGCCTAGTAAACTCCTATGAACCCAATGACCACAAGAGTCTTTTTAGAAATAGTCATGCATCCCAAATTACTGACAAGTTTTAATACCCTTGATAAATGTAAGCAGGAGCCTGGGAGATTAACCATTTACAGGTTACCTGTGTCCATTAGAGATATAGGTGCCAAACCAGGGATGAATTTCCGGTTTCTCATCCAGTTGTCCAAGTTGCACTTTAATTGGGTTAGAGACGAACTCTGCTTCACATGGATGGGGAGTCTGTTCCATAGAGGTAGTCTTTGGGATACATACCCATCTCTCCAGCAGGTCCTATTTATATCACAGGCAAAGTCTTTACAACAGGTAATTCTGGCTCCGTTGCTTTATGGATATACAGGAGGTCCATTAGAGTGAGGTCTGACAATACCCTGTATGCCACGCATAGATCTCCCCTCAAAAGCCTATAGGAGAAAGAATACAAGGATAAGGTCTTGGAACCTCTGTGGATGATCCAGTTGTTGGTTATGCCTGGGGCATTTTAGTCCATGATAGGTCTGACAAATGCCAAATACAGTGGAACAATGACTTCCTTGCACTTAGATGCCATACCTTTGTTTATAAGCTGCAGAACAGAATTATTTCCTCACCACTGTAGACACATGATGGTCAAAGGCTAGATTACTCTCTGTGTCCCCAAGTCCCTGACTACTGGGTCAACTCTATGGGGTGTGTAGTCAATATGATGGTTACCAGAGATGGATGACTTTCCAAAGGATACTACTGTGCATTTCTTGGCATTTAGTTTTAGTCCATGGCTCTGACACCAGTTGTTTGTCTGTGTCAGCCCCTCCTGGAGAACATGTGTGTCAGTGTGAGATTCAATGACAGTTCCTAATTTGCAATCATCTGCAAATTTAGTCAGCCAGAGACCATTGACATTGGCCTTGACACCCAACTGAACACCCACAGAGGTTCCTCACTAAAAGGAACATAGACAAATACAGGGCGTAAGTTAACATGTCCTAATGCAGACCACCTCAAAGCTCCTCTTTTACTGGGTTTAATCTAGAACCCCATATAAATTAAAAAAATATCTGCGATCATTCCTTTTCAAATACTGTTGGCAACACAAGTGCACTTGCTAAGTATGCTAATTTTCCCATCAGTACGGAATCCATCAAATAAGCCTTTTTATATGTTCTCCTGAAAAGACAGGTTTATTTTATTTCTCCTTCTGTTTTTCCCCCCATTTAATTAACTGTATCCTGTCTCCTACAGGCCGTTGAGGGGAGATCTATGCCTAGCATACAAGGCATTATCAGACCCTACCCTGATGGACCTTCTGCATATCCAGAGAACAAACAGCACCAGCATTACCCATTCTGAATGCTTAAAACCTTGCCTGTGATAAATAGGACTTGCTTGAGAGACAGATATGTACCCCAGAAACTACCCATTCTTGGAAGTAGGCTCTCCATTCACAAAGCAGAGTTCCTCACCATCCCAATCAAAGTGTAACTTGGGCAATTGGATGGGGAATAGGAAATTCATCCCTGGTTTGGCACCACTCTCTCTAATGGACACAGGCAGACTGTTAATGGCGCATCTCCCAAGCCCCTGCTTACACTTATCAAGTGGTCATTAGCCTAGTACACACCTATGAACCTATGTAGCTATTAGACAGGCAATCTGCAATGGCTTCACCACCCATCCTCAAGCTTACATACACCCTTAAAATAACCTTAGGCTATCAAAGCTTGTCAGACATATTTGGGAAGCATGGCAAGGCTTAAAAAGGCCCACTGAAGTCATTAGCTTAGTTATCACCTATGAACCTGCAAGTGGGACTCATAAGGGAGACCACGGCCTCTCTCATTATCCTGGGTTCCTGGACAAAAACATGGTAAGGGAACACTGGTTGCGTGAGCTAGAAGGCTGCATGATTGACCTATCATGACCCGTATTCTTACTAGAATAACTTCCCATGAACTTGCAGTTAGAGGACAATTTAACAGTATGTTCATGAATTCTTTCACTTCAATTGGCAGGGATTATTACGGTTGTGAGCTGTTAATTAGCTGCTTCCTGTAGTCCAAGGTTTGCTTCCTTCAGCCTACATATGCTACTGTGCGACTCTGAGGAAGCTATTTAACCAGAGTTCTCTGGGCAATTGGACTACACTCCTTAATTTCCTAGACCTCACTGCTTACAAGTTTATGAACCTACAAAAAAAACTGCAGTGTTCTGAAATGTACAAAAGTGAGAGAACAACATTCAATGTGTAATATATAGGTTCATAGGTTGGTACTAGGCTATCGACCCTAGGGCCTATACAAGCCTAGCCATAACAATTCCCTGGCTATTTCTTCCCACAATATTTACTTCCCTGGACCCCTGTCTAGTAGGGTGACTGACGTGATCCCCGGTGTGACGGACGTGATCCCCGGTGTGAATTTCCTATCTCCCATCCAATTGTCAAGGCTCCTTTTGAAGAGGGCCAAAGTGGCGCTCTGCTTGACATGTATGGGCAGTCTACTCCAAAGTCTGGGGAGTCTCTGGGTCAGGAACCTATCCCTTCAGCACGTTTTGTTCATTGTGATGACAAGGCTTAGATCCCTGGAGCATGCGTCTCTGAGGGACTGGGATTTCTTTAAGTGTAGCATGTCCAACAGCTCTGGGTTTGACATGGCCTTGTATGTTAAGCAGAGATCACCTCTGAGTAGATGACATGTAAAAGAGTACAGCTGAAGTTTTTTTTAGTCTGTCAGCATAGGGCATCTGCTTTAGGCCTGTGATTCTTTTAGTGAGGTATTTCTGCGGCATTTCCAGTTGTTGCAGATGTCTTGAGAGGTACATACCAAACAGGGCGTTGTATTCTATAATGGGTCTAATGAGGGATGAGTACAGTAGGACAATGACCTCCTTTTTTCTGGATGAAAAGCCCTTAGTGATGAGGTGTGCCACATAGAAGGCTTTCCTGACTGTTGTGGCGATGTGGTTATTGAAGGTGAGACCACTGTCCACCTGTGTCCCAAAGTCTCTTATCACACTGTGTTTAGTGTACTGCCACCTATGTGATAATTCACGAGTACATGTTTTTTTCCCAAAGGGGATAGCTATACATTTCTTGGCATTGAGCTTGAGGCCATAGCTCTGGCACCAAGCCTCTGTTTCTGTAAGGCCCTTTTGTAGAATATCCACATCATTTGGGGATTCAATAATGGCTCCCAGTTTGCAGTAATCTGCAAACTTTGTTAGCCAGAGTCCCTTAGTGTTGGCCTGTACTTCAGAGAAGTAGATGCCAAACAAGAGCGGTCCCAGGACTGAACTCTGAGGTACTCCACTTGTCTGGAGCAGGATTTGGAGTCAGCTACTTTTACAGTGTGGGTTCTGTCAGTAAGCCAGGTGGCAAATCATCGGGTGACGTAGGGATTAATGCCCAGCTTAGTAAGTTCATCTATGATTCCAGAGTGGTGGATGGTGTCAAAGGCCTTGGTGAGGTCCAGATAGGCTGTGTGGACAGCCTTACCTTCGTCCACAGCTCTGGAGACTGATTTGAAGAAGTCAATCAGGTTCAGGAGACAAGATCGACACTTCACAAACCCAAACTGGGTGGGGTCCAGTGTTTAAAGGTTGCCAAGGTCTTTGTTTACAAGTTCCATGATAATACGTTCCATGGCTTTGCAGATCAGGCTCGTCAGACTGATGGGGCAGTAGTTCTCAGGATCCAGGGTGGATCCCCCCTTGTGGAGTGGGATAACTGTAGCTGTATGCATTACTACGATGTATGACGCTTTCTGATTCACAGCTGTTTTTTCAGTGTTTGACAATTTCTGCACCAAATTACAAAACAGACTGATGAACAACAAAATTCCTACCAGTTGAAGTATGCCCATATGCATCTGCATACTCTAAAATGAACCTTAAGCTTATATTCCAATTAGTACACTACAATTCACATACTGGGCTAGCAGACAGATCCAAGTGAACCTATTTTCAGCCATAGACCAGATGGCTATATCTACATACCAAAACAAACAAATACAACATACAGAAAGAAAGTTAGCCAAGTCAAGCACAACTACCTTTGGAAGCAGGTGCACTTCACTTGCAGACGAGACTATATCCTTGGTTACAGTTAAACCCAGCAGCTACTACACCGACTTGTCTTGTGTGGCCATCTTCTAGCACAATCTCCCTTCTTTAGCAGATATGTAATCTCTTTCCAAGTTTATAGCCTGAGCAAAAGTGCATCTCTCATGCAACTGTCCCTGATAACTGTGCCATTACTTAAATTAAATTAACTAGCTACTCTTACTGCTCTCATCTGTTAGACTTAATTTCTTCTCATCCTGTCCTATTACTATCCCCATGCTCTACATTTTGCTCCTCATACATTCCCCTCCTCCTCCTTCCCACATTTGTTTTCAAATACTGTGTACTACCCAATTTCTCTAGCCACCTCTTCTCTGAACTCTCTGAACTAAATCTTCTTGCACAGATCTTATAGGGCATTTATTTTATTCACCTTTGTCTTTTACTTAATGTTTCTTTCACCTCCTCCTATATAAATAGTGGCATTTCATTCAATGCAAACACATTTATTGTCAATGCCTCTGCATATCTTGGTTTTAACTCCAGGATATAAATTACACATTTGCCTTCTATAGGATACAGGGTGGCTTTGCAAAGATTCACAATAATGTTTGGTGTGTTGCCTAAGGCACTTTAGTAGCCTTATAAAATCATAGGAAAATTTCTTTTGTGAGCACTACCTGGCAACCCCACTCCCAAATCCCTCACCATCCAGAGCCCTGTGAAACCACCCTGAAAAGAAAACTACCTACAAGGCTACTGCATACCGGGGAAAGGGATATAGTGAGGTTGCTGAAATCAGCAGCTTGCACAACTGGAGGCTGCCCGACTGTAAACTTCCCTTTGCATTCCCTAAAATTTCAGCTTTTACTGCAATATCTAGCTACTTACTATACATAGGTGCACACGATTTACGTTATCACCTACTGTACTAATCCACACCTGTTGTGTTTGATGCAGTTCTTTGTGTGCAGTCCATCAGGACTGCAACCTACTAGAGTCTATACTATTTTCTGAATATGCTGCTGTTTTATCATGTATAACTTGCCATGTATGATTAAGTCTGTACATTTATATGTGTTGTCATCTTGTATAGTTATATGTATTGTCATCTTGAAGCCTGGTACATCTGATATAGTTTAAGACAGGATTTCATTTTGGAGCTTTTCTCCTAGGGCCTTTTCTGAAAAAGTACGCTTCCCAGATGGAATTCCACACTCCTGCCCCCAATAAACAAACCAAAAAATGAATAAATAAATAAAATGCAAACAGCAAATCAGCAAAGTTCTTAATCACAATGCAGCAAAATTCAGTTGAACCATTTATGGAAAGTACATACGATCATTAATTATTCATACACAGTCATTCACTGTTACTCATACACGATCTGTCAGAAAGTTACGTTCCCACACTGTGGAAAGTATCACATATAATTCCCCTCCACATAGGCGGACCCTCCACAGAACTAACCAATTACCGCCCCATAGCTATTCTATCTCTACTCTCCAAAATACTAGAGAGATGCATACACTCTCAGGTCTCAGACTACCTCCTTACTAACAACCTCCTTTCCAATACTCAGCATGGTTTCCGACCAAACCATAGCACCACCACTGCCTTACTCTCCTTTACTAACACTATCCTTCAGCATAAAAACTATGGCGCTCTCTCCTCTGCTACTTTCCTAGACCTATCTAAAGCATTGGACATGGTCCCATACAAACAACTTATCTCCGTCCTCAATAACCTATCCTTCTCACAATCAGTCACCAACTGGTTTCAGAGTTACCTGTCTGACCGCCAACAATCCGTTGTATGGCAGAATGACATATCTCCCCAACTACCCGTCTCCATAGGGGTTCCCCAAGGATCCATCCTTGGAACCCTACTCTTCTCTGTTTTCACCAATAATCAGGCTCTGCCACCAAACATGGCACACTCGTACAATACGCAGATGACTCCACCATCATCTGCTCAGCCCAGTCCCTAACCAAACTGCAAAAGGTCACACAGGAAGCCTTTTCCTCTGTTGAAACGTGGTTATCAGATGCCCAATTAATACTCAACCCAAACAAAACTAAACTACTCATCTTCCAACCCACCAAACTTACTCAAAACAACTCTCACTTTAACATCACAGCAAAAGACAACACCACTATATACCCAACTGAACACACCACATTGCTAGGAGTGGAAATAGACAAACTAAAAATTTGACATTCACATATCCATGACCATAAAAAAGCCCACAAAAAACTAGGAGCGTTATACAGAAATAAGCAACTTCTCACCAAAGCAGCAAAAATTTCAGTAGCAAATTCCCACCTTATCTCCACCCTACTTTATGCCTCTCCAATATATACCAACCTAAGGCAATGCGATCTAAACAAGCTAGAGACCTGCTACAACAAAATCGCCAAATTCGCCACAGGGGCATCCTACCGTAGTCACCACTGTCTCTCACTTGCTGAAATGGGCTGGCTTGAACTCCCTCACCTCCTTCAATGGTGTCAACTCTCACTCGCCCACAAACTAGTAAACCATCCACTAAATGTCCCATCCCTCCAGAATCTAATCCAACCCTATCGCACCACCAGACCACTAAGATCCAGCAACCAAAATCACTTGCAGACCACTAAAGCCAATAACTCTGCTGGTGAAGCACTATTCTCTTGAACCATAGCCAAATTATGGAACTCCCTCCCACCCACAATTACCTCCATACCATCATGCACCCACTTCAAAACTTTACTAAAAGCACACCTAAAAACATGCTGGCTATGCCCTTGCAACTTCCACTCTAATATCACCCACCCCATCCAACCACTACCTTTCTTTCCACTCCACTAACTACCTTGATTATAGCAAGCTCGGATGCTCATAAGCCTAGTACTTATTATACAGCAGGAACTTCTTATTGTAACATTTGTTAATGTCTGTTATGTACTTCACAGATAAAGATTCTAGTTGTCTATTGATGTACTATGTTCTTCATCTGTAAATATGTTGTAAGTAATTGCTATGTAATCCAATGCAACTGCTGTCTGTTTAACTGTGGAGCTTTTCTCCCAGGGCTTCTGCTGAAAATGGACCTACGTCCAGTCAGACACACCCGGTCAACAAATATAAATAAATAAATAAATACACCATTACTCATCACCTAAGATATCCCAAGGCATTTTGTTTTCAATGAAGTGTAAGAACAGCTTTTAAAATTTCACTATAGCAAACCACAAAAAACACCAACAATGCAGAAATGTTCTAGGCTTTTCATTTACTTTTCTAAAATGAAGCAGTCCCTCAAAAATGTGATAAAGGAAGTGTAAAAGGACAGAACAGCTTTTCACAGCACCAACAAAGAAACACAGTATTTTATAAACTGTTTTCATCACTTAAGTATCTTTAATTTGCAAATGTGCTCTTCTCAACAGGAATTTTGTCTCAAGATGCAAGCATAGCATAGGCAGCAACCTTGGTCTGACAACAATAATATGCCCCAACTTTAGAGACGTTCTTGAAAACTAAGTTACAACAAAGATCTACCTCTAAGGCAACCGTCCAACAACAGATCAAGACAATGCTTCCAATGTGGGACTTACTGACTTTATGTAATGGTACTTTAGTTTAACTCGGGAGTAAAACCACTAAACATTTTGCTGTGAATGACTGGGAACCTCAGTATAATCGATTAGGTGACATTTGCAGTATGGACAGCTGCAGCTGCCTAGTTACCTTTCAGGCAAGTTGTCAGCACAGCATTACTAGTGCTGAAAGACAGCATTGCTGCATAAAAGAAGAGCAAGTTCCTTGCTGTTTATGAGAGAAGACCACTGACTTTAGCAGCTTTAGTCATTCTGTCAATGTAAATGAAAAATATTGGTACTTACCATAACACCAGATCTGTAAGATGGAGGTCCTTCCTGGTACTTCTTAGAACTTATGCTGAAGGCAGGAGGACCACTCAGCAACCAAAAAAAATTCCTAAGCTAACTTCCCTTTTCCACAAGGGACAACAAAACCAACTCTGTCTACTTCTGGCCTACATCCTTCCATGGAAGAAGAATCATAAGCCAGAAAGACAGGAGGAGATTTCAGATATGGGGTGTTGCTGAAGATGAACATTCTTACAGGTCTGGCATTACTGTAAGTACCCATAACTTTTTGTATCCGATAAGAAGAGATACAACTTTGGTAACCCTTAGGATAGATTCTCCAAGTAATATCCATGACTTGCCATTCTAAAAGAAACACACGTCTCTCAACAGTGGAACCAAGAAGACCTGAACCTACAGACATTGTTTAACAAAAGTATATTGCAAAGTGCTCAAAAGACAATTAAGAAGGTGGCAGCAGCACAAATTTCATCTAAGGCAGTAGTATGGACGAAGATAAGAGGGGTAGCACCCAGCTTAGTGGAATGAACTTTAGAGGACCAATGGGCCATACTTTCTGTAGCAAAAGATGATATTTAGCCAAATACCCAGAAGAGGCTTGCTTCATGACCTTCCTGTCTGGCACAATCCATAAAAAGACTATGATCATTCATCCAAATCACAGATCTAAATTCTGAACTGCCACTGGACACCTAAGTACTCGCTTTTAATTAGTACAGAACATGGAAGAAAACTGGCAAGTTAACTGATTGGCCTTGCAGGATGGATTAATGCAATGTGACTATGAAAACTAGAGACCAAATTTCTTTCATTTTTTTTTTTTTTTGAAGTTCTGAAATTCTTCTAACAAAAGTAATACCTAGTAGGAAAAAGCATGCTTCATAAGGGATAAACTAGCCCAACTGAAGCTGCTGGTTTAAAAGGAGGAAAGGGTCAGATTTTCAAAAATGATAATCCCATGGTGGAATCCTAATGCAGGTTTAAACTGAAAGGCACCTTGTAGAAAGTGTTTTCATATTTTCAGAAATGCTAGGATGAATTGCCTTGCCCTAAATGAAAATGAGAAGTCTGCTAATTGCACCTTTAGAGTGGAACAGCCTAAATTAGTGCCAAAGAGCTCCTACAGATAACATGGAACCTACAGATTATAAATTAAGACATGATCTGAACCCAGTCTAGTAGGCCAGAGAGAGAAACTACTCTACTCTTCTATTTCCTGAACAAACAAACTCTGAGCAGATGGACTGATACAGACCACTCTGAGAAATCATGGCCATGGCTACCAGGAATGAAGCAGTCATGATACAGCTAGTTTCAGGTCAGAAAGACCAACAGAATTTTCCCTTAAGACAGGAAAAACAGTATTTCAGAATGAACACGCCTCAAATGGACTTGATGCTGACTGACAGGGAACCAAATCTGCCTGGGCCAACAGTATACAACAAAAATGCCTTTAATCTGGTCCAGTCTGGCCTGGTCTTTTGGATGAACCTTATCCAAGGAAATGGGGGAAATCTCAGAATAAACCACCTACTCATGGGCTGGTAATGGCAACCATCTTCCAACCTCCAAGAGAAGGGATGCAGAAGAAGGTCCTGGGACACACAGTTGGCAGTGAAAACTCTTCCTGGCCACGAGTGGACTGAGTGGCTGCCTGTGAAGCATTAAAAAGCACAGATTAACCTGTCAACTATGAAGTTGGCCTCCCTCAAACATTACCACCATAATATAACTTGACTGATTAGTCTACTGCCACAACCTGTAGCATTGTCGCCTCACAGTAAGACACTGTCTGGTTCGATTCTCAGCTAGAGCGTCTTCTGCATGGAGACATGCGTGAATGGGCGTACTTTCGTTGAAGGTTGTGCATCAGGCCTGGCAAGCCGGTACGTAAAAATCAACTGCCAATTATTAGCGGACCGGAGTTTCGCTGTGGCGACCCCTAACCGGGAAAAGCCGAAAGACACAAACAAAGTCTACTGCCACAGCCTCACAGCACAGTGCTCCTCTTTGCCATATTGTCCAAAAGGGTGAACAAAACATCTCTGGGAAGGCTTGCAAGGAAATGGGACACATCCTCATTTCTAGGATGCTGATGTGAAAGACTCCACAGGCTTCCAGGTCCCCAGAGCTGTCTGACCATAACAGTGCCTTCCCCAGTGAGTCTATCATTAATGTTGCCTGCAAAGTCTATAGATAAATGGTTCCCTACCAAACAATATGAGAATGACAAACCAAGGACAAAGGCACAGGAGAAAGAACAGAAATGACCACTAAACTTGAGTTGACTACAGGACTTTCATGTGAAGTCTGGCATGATAAATTGTAAGCATCAATGCTGACATCAAGGACTTTCAAAGAAAATTGCAAGACAACAGAATACGAGAGCCTACCTGCTTTAGAGAAGGAGACTGACTGGGGCAAAAATTTTCAACAAATTGGGGTATTAATGGAACAGCTGATGAATGGCAGAAACTGAAATAGGGGAGGTAGGACCTTGTGAGGGTCACCTTTACCATGAGGGAGAAGAGAGAGATTCCTTCTGCTAAACGAGTGCTTGGTCAGGGAAGCCAGGAGCCAGTCCTTCAGACAGGCAATAGCGTGGACTGCAGCAGTCCTAGGCAAGTTACTGATGGACATATATTTGATGAACACCTTAGGGCACAGGTAAGCCACTGGAGGCCCAGAATAGTAATGAGTGGCACAATTCAGAAGTGCAGAGGTATCCCAGATCCTCTTTAAGAGGTCCAAAAAAGTGCAATGAATCTCATCTAGCAAGATACATACAGACTTATGACTATTCAAAATAACTCTTTGTGGAAGGGGGCCACTCTGTATGAAAGTTTACAGAATGTAATATTTTAAGCTGCTTAGACCACAAATGGGTCAGAAATCCCTTCACTTGATAAAATAAACAACCTGGCATACCATCAGAACTACTAGATTTAGGGATACAAATGTTGACTGTGATTTAAATAGGACATGTTGGACTGAGACAAGCATCGCAGAGAATTCCCATTCGCTTGAATAAGCTTCCTATTCAATTAAAGCAGAGCCCTTTCCTAATCCTATTAAAGTATAAGATGAACTAATAGATGAGAAATTGGAAATTCACTCCTGGTCTGACACTAATGTCGCTGATAAACAAAGGCAGCAGTTAAATCATACCCTAACTGACACAGGGCCCTTTAAAATAACCTCCAAGGTAAAACAGCCAACGGGATACATTTGTGTTTCATGGTCAGCCTTAAAATGTCCCAGTTGTCATTAGCCTAGTATATACTTATGAACCTATTTAGTCCGCTCTGGTCAGGGCAAACCTTTTGGGCAACTCTCCTGCTCAGAAGCTTGGGCACTTCATTCCTTATCAAGTACTTCAGATAAGGTAGGACATGCAACAAATGTAGGACACAGTCTGCAGCAAAAGAGGACATGCTTTAACATCCACTGGTTAATAAAATGTGTAGGAAGTGCTGTGCCCCAAACGCCAGGCGACAGTATGTCAAGGAGTCAGAACTGCTGCAGTCTGCATTATTACTCACCTCTGCTTTCTGATGTCAGCAAGGACCATCACTGGGTCTAAAATACTGCTAAGGCATACCGTTAAGACAACAGATGATTGCCAGCTCCCTCTTGTTGCTGGAGCTGTGAGGTACACCAGAAACACATCCATAAAGTACTTCTAAGTTTCTTAACAAAGCAACACCAAGAAGAAAGAAACTTCATTACCACAGCACTTCTTGGGGTTTGACCAGTTTATTTCATGGTATCTGACTAGTTTATTTCATGGTATTAAGTGTTCAACCATTTCTGTCCTGAACAGAAAAGGCCCTTTGAAAGGACAGTTTGAAAAGGCCACAACTGTGTCCTCAGTGCATCTGGCAAGCTGCAACCTAAATTGCTGGTGAACAGCAATGTCTGATCCTACCACTCAATCAGCACTAACTACAGTACAGTAAGGCAACATGAACCACAAGGATACTCATACACAAAGATTGCTGGACCTTAGTCTTATCTTTCAAGGAACCATCAGACAGTTCCTTTGTAGTATGATGTACTTCAAAACTACCACATCTCACTGGAAATGCAACACTTGCATTATGTAATTAAATGACGTTAACTGTGCATGTGAGGATGTACACACATTTTTTAATTCTGTCCATAGCCTACGATTCTTTGTCTGGGAGACGTGCAACTTGGACCGGATGGATGGGAGGGGTATGAAGGGTGCTGTCAAACTCTAGTTTGGGAGCGACAAGGATCACAAAATCCAGTTAGCCTTCTTGGGAGCTTGAGCCAGTGTGTCTGGGTTCACACACATGAGATTTTTAGTGGCATCTATGGGGCACTTCAGATACCAACGAGCGCGAGACTTCAAGTAAGGGCAGCCATGCAGTAGCACACAACATGTACTTGTGTGGCCTCTCGACTACATCCAGAAAGCAGTTAAAATATCAGTACTATAAAGAGCTTACTGGAAATACCTCCATTGCTGGGTTGTAAACATATAGTCTAAAAAGAAAATTTGGATATGTGCATATAGCAAAGCTGCAGATTCTTCAAAAAATACCTATTCTGGTGTACCAGTGACAAAGTAAAGCCAGTGGAAATTGACAGAGTAATTTTTTTTTTTTTGAAAATATGATTTCCTGATGTCCAAGCTCCTGAAATTAAACTTCTCTTTCTTTATTAGAGTATATAGCAAGAACAGATACAAAGATTAAACAATATGGAGTTCACACTTTTGGATCACTTGGATCACATCTTCTCCCATGTCTTGGAACTGGCTTTGGTAAAGCTGGAATTGGAAGCTACGGAGACCAAGTTGGAATACACAGAAGCAAAGTTACTGGACTTGGAGGACAGAAGTAAGCAAAACAATATCTGCCTTATTAGGGACCCAGACAGAGAAAAGTCCAATGACTGTGTGGCCTGTATCAGAAGAAAACCTGTGGAATGGTTTGGGATTCCTCAAAAGAGGGTGTTGAGTAGGCTCCTAAAGTTAATCATCTACACCTATCATGATCCCTTTTGTCCATTTTTCCTTAGCAGAATAATTCTTAAAGCTTTACGAATTCTAGGTAACTCTACAGTTATTAATGAGGCCAGCGTCTATTATTACTTTTCAGACTAAAATGTGCAGAGGAGCTTTTCAGTCAGCAGTACAGTTTTGCAGAAAGAATAAGTGCAGCTTCTCTACCCTGTTAATTAAAAAAAAACTGTGGCTACCTACCCAGTCCTCACACCTTTGATTCTTCTGAATAGCAGTTTCAGGATTCTTTGTCCAAGGAACTTGCATTAGACTACAATGAAAACTCTTTTACAAACAACTCAGCCCTTTCTGTCCAGGCTAATAAAGGCAGATGGAGCAGTTTCCTTTATTGAAAGCTTGCATGATGCAAATACAGAAGGCAGAATTAGTACGTCAAAGAAAACTAGTAAATGCCACTAAGCTACACAAGAGGAAATTTTTATTTTAGTAAGGGAAGGATGATGTTAACTTCTGCCATGCTTGTACATTAAAGGCAAATTTTTGTAACGGATATACTATTTTTTGACAACTATTTGAGTGGCAGTTTAGAAAGAATGATACAACTTTACTTTTACATGCACTGTATGTGCATTAGTTGTGGTCACAGACTTTGTTTACAATCAGAGTGGAATTTTTTTTATTAAACAATAAACATCTTTATTAAATCATTTATGATACAAGAAATCATACATTTATAGAAATAAAAACCACACTGACACTCTTCAAAAAGGGAAACCAAATGGATAATAAACCTTAGAGCTATCAACATCCGGGATTGAATAGTGTTATACCGTTGAAACCTGTCTTGAAGAGAAGCAGATCGACCATGAGCTAACGAGATCATAAGTGATGAATGATAAATATCTGAAGAGACATGGTGGAATCTTAATAAAATTTCCTATTGATCTTGAATGGATGGAATGAAGTCTGAAATTTGCATACATTGCTATAGTGAAATAACATACTTATTATTTTGTTTTACAAGAGCATTTATATCCTAACGGAAGTTTGATTAAGTTCGATTATGTTAGTGTCAAGATTAGAAGATTTGATGCTGTCGACATATGCTATTTGTAGTTTAATATGCCCATATCTTTCCTGCTCTGGTTTCATCAATACAAAACTAGACAATATGATAAACATCTGAACAGAGATGGTGGAACTCTAGTAAAAGTTTCCTATTGATCTTGAATGGATGGGATGAAGTCAGAAACTTATATATACTGACTTTGTATGGATGAAATGAAGTCTGAAATTTGCATACATTGCTAAAGTGAAATAACATACCTATACTCTTCTCAGGAAAAACTTATAGGCAGTCACCAGGTGAATTTATTGAGGTACAAATGGGGCCATGCAAGACATGGAGCCTTGACATTTATTGTCACTTAGTAATTGTCCTGCTATATTCCTGTCTTGGTAATGACATAGCCTATTTTTTATGGATAGTGATACATACTACTATACATATATATATATATATTATATATATATATATATATATATATATATATATATATATATATATATATATATATATATATATTATTTTTTGCCATCTCCAATAACTTATTTTGGGTCAATTAGATTAAAGAAAATAAGTTTCATAATAGGAATTTATGAAAGTCAGCAGATTTGTTTTTTGCCGTTGTTTTTTGCCGCTCCTTGGAAGCCACAATTGGCTACTTAGATCATCCATTTATTGTTCGTGCCATTTTTTCTTTATTGAATATTAGAAATATGTAAAGAACTGCTTTTGGGATTATTTGACAAGTTTTTCAATAAGAATACATGAAGGTAAGCAGATTTGTCTTTTGCTGTTTTTTGGAAGCCACTATTGGCGGTTTAGTTCACCTATTTTGCATATTCTGACTCCAACACATTAATGTGAGGCATGCTTCTAAGTATGCATGAAAGCTAGCTGCTTCATCTGTTGCTTCTTTTGGAAGTGCTATTGGTTACTAACATCACCTACTTTGCATATTTCATTAGTACTGAACATTAGCAAGCTGTGTGAGGCATCCATTTAGAAAATGGGATTGTTAACCCGGTTTATGCAAATCAGATGGAGAAATCCAAACATGGATTGGCTGGAACCTCGGTGTTGATATTCTCATTGGGTGAATAATTTTGACTGGCTTATATATACAGATGAAATGTCCCATTTGATTATACGATCTGAAGAACTATTCAAAAGCGCTTATTGGTGGACAAGGGACTTAATTTTTATTATTTTTGTTCTTATTTTGTTTTATTTTATTCTTTTCATTAAATTCTGGATTTTAACAGAACTTTTATTACTGGATTGCACAGACAGTTTATTTGCTTTTCAGCACAGTGTTAGCCTGGGTGAACCAGCTGTCTTTTGGTTTGTGGATTATTTACTGGACAGTTCACCGCAGCAAAGGGAATATCTCTTCATTTTTTTTGCTACACTGACACTCTTAGCTGCAAACATTACACATTACTTATAATCTACCCAATCATTGTCAAACATTACATAGGTCATTCAAATCCTGCCTTCTTTTAAACCTCATTCCTCCCCGCTATGTACTGTTCTCACAATTCTCATTTGCTCCTATACAATTTGCTCCTACGCTTTTCTAAAGATTCCAATTCCTATTGTTATATTCACTACTACTAGTACAGTTGGTTTAGACTTTGATTTCCATTTTCTAGTAATTGTTTTTTTTTTTGGCAGCTGCCATAATTAGACTCAGCAAGGTCCTGTGTCTAGACAACTCAAATTGTGCCTCATAACTCAGAAAAATAATTTCCCTAGTAACACCAATCTGCTCACCCAGTATCTTTGACAGAGTAATCTGCAGGGAATCCTTAAAGGATGCCAACTCATTACACTCCTAGAAAATATGTTCCCAATTACCTCTTTCTTCCCCATCCACACTTCCAACATTTGCTGTCTACCTGAGGAAAAATTATCTTGAGCCTACTAGGGGTCCAAAACTATGCAAACATTTCCAAGCAAAAATCCTAAATCTTCTAGATTTTGTTTTATATTTGGGAGACCTACATATATCCCCCCTACTGTTTCTTTGCAAACTGCTTATCCAATCCCTCTTCCCAATCCTTTCTAACCTCCTTGGATTGATTCTTATAGGTAACATGCTATACTTTATATGTTCTACTAATTATTCTTTTAACAGCAGCTTCTATTCTAGATTCTACTAATGACTCTACCAGTTGTGGTCATTTGTTTGGGACCCCATTTCTTTCTCTTTGCCTATACTCCATCTGTCCTTGTTGGGGAAAGGCAGTCTCTAACCTGCACCCCATATAAATTCTTGACATTTTCTCATTCTATTACCTCTCCCTATCTTTGTTCTCAATAGGTTGCTTCCTTTCTCAGGTTTCTCCAATATATCCCAGCCCCTGTTACCTATTGTCTGTATCCCTAATTGCAGTCATCCCTATTAGTAGAATTTCCTTTCTCCATTCCAGTGTTGGCTTAGTTCTTAGAATACTTTCTGCTACTTCATGAATATAATGATTATTGTTACTCTCTAAGGTCTGCATCCAAAATCCTACTCTCTCTTGTTTCTCGAGCTTCACCTGTTTCATCAAAATTGCTTTCCACTTTGAATTACAGGTTTCTGCTTGTGCCATGTATAGAAGCCTTAAATGTGTAGCTCTGAAACGACACTTCAAATTGGGTAATCCCAATACACCTTGTTCTATCAGAAGAATCAGTTTATTCCACTTAACTCTTGGCATCTCCCCCCCCCCCACATAAAATCTTTCAGCTCTTTATTAATTGCTATCCACAACTTCTTCTCTGTTGATAAAAATATACCTGACCTGTTTATAAGATTAAAGGGACTAAACACATTTTAACTGCTTGTATCTTACTACCAATATCCATATAACACAGAGCTTCCAATTTCTCAGTTTTCCTATTCTCTTACTTAGTCCCTTCCCCATATATCCTTAGCTGCCACACCGGAATCATTTTTAATCCATACTCCTAAATACTTCATTTTTATCATGTCCCCATAAATATGGATATTGCTGAACCAATTCGTGGTGTACATAATTTACCATTATTGCCTTTGTTTTAGCCTCATTCATTTTGTATCTCAAAAAGATCTGAAATGGTTTCAAAATGTTCCACAACACTGTAATGTTCTTTTCTAGTTTTATCAGGTATTAAATAATACCATCTGCAAATAGCACCAACTTTTCTTGACTACCATACCAATTGTATCCTTGAATGTCTGAGTCCCTTATTTTGTTTGTCAATGGTTCTAAAATGAGAAACAATACCCCTGCCTCTTTCTTCTGCTCAAGCAGAAATTATCAGAGAGGAATCTACCCACTTCAAATTTTCACCTCAGATCCCTCATATGTCCTTCTAATCAACCTTATAATTTTATCAGGATATACAAATGCTTCATTTGCCCTGCTTATAAAGGTCCAGCTTACTCTGTCAAATGCTTTCTCTGCATCAAGACCCACCAACAGTAGTGGTATTTTCTTACATTCTACTTCCCTCTGCATTATCAATGTTCTGTTAATGTTGTCAAATGTTTGCCTCCCCCTTACAAAACCAGACTGATTCATATCTACCAATTTTGGCATCACTTTTGCCATACTTTTAACCATTATAGACAAACACTTTATAAGCATAGTTTAGTATTTAAATGGGTCTGTATGAAGATGGATCTGAAGGACACTTACCCTCTTTTAGATATTACCGCTACCACCACTTTCTTCCAGGATGTTGGTACTTGTCTCTTAAAATATTTGTTACATAAACCTTTCCAGAACTTTTTTTTCCCTCCTAGCTTCCAAACTTACACAGTAATAACATCTATTTTTGGGGACTTTCCTGTGGATTGGTTATACATCACCATTTTCATCTCATCCCCTCCCATCCTAAATGCTATAATGGAGCCTAATGTACCTCGAACCCTGGCATATTTAATTCTTCCATAAACATTTCCATTTGTACCTTTTATTGATTTCCACATTTCTCTGCTTTATACAGACTTTCATAGCATTTCAGAAATATTTCTAATACCTCTACAGAACCTCTTGTTATCTTTCTTGTTACAGGTTCCTTAAGCTTTGCAACATCCCTTTCTAGGAAGTAAATGCACACACAACCAGGAAATAATTGAACAGCTTGTTGTAAGTTCACCAAGGCAGATTCAGTAAATCCAGGTAGGCACCAAACAAATTCAAATAATTCCTTTATTCAGAACCACAGAATAATAACACACAAGCGCTTTCGCTCAGAGGAATTCTGAGCTTTATCAAGTGACACCATGCTGTTGAATCAGGTGTCTTATATACCTTGAAAATCCTAGGTTAATTAGAAAGCACTACCAATTAACATTTTAAAGAGACTGTGCACTATTCCACATGCTTAAAAATTCCTTTAAAACAAAAATATATAAAAAAATATAATAGATTGCTTAAAATAATGCATTAATGCATCTGTCACTACTAAAATGCTAATAGCTTAAAAATAAACACAACATTGTGCACTGTTACCATAGTGTTTAACTTTGTAATAAAATTTGCTTTGTGCAAAAAGTTGCACTTCTTTTGAAAATTGGGATAAGATGGAGTGACTTGACGTACCAACTGTTGTTCATGTAAGGCTAATGCCTAGTATGGGTATGACAGTATTTTCCTTTTCTTGGTCTTGTTGACAACCCTGCTGGAAAAAGAACACTATATCTTAACCAAGTTAAACTATGCTGTACAATAGGTCTTTCCTTAACATAGACTTTGTATAGTGTAGCATTAAGTGAAAATCATGCCCATGTGTATGAGTACTTGCCATAAGTAATTGTGTGGGGAATGTCAAACGAAGTCTTGCCCTTCTTAGTTTCAATAGCGGCTTGATACTGATCAAACCGTTAAGCCCAGGGGGTCTCCCAGCATCTAACTTTAATTGCCAGAGGAGTTCTCGATATTCTAAAGTTGATTCCCAATCACCCCCCCCTGGCATCAGGCTTAACTTGCTCCAGTACCATAAATTTCAGTTTTATGTTTGGACAGGTCAGGGAGTGCTTATAAAAAGCGTTGGTTTCCTTCTTTTTGTTTATATCATAAAAATGCTCGTATATCCGCTTGGAATTCCCTTTCGTTTGCCTACATAGAAACTGCTGCATGTGGTGCAGAAGCCTAAATAGACCACCCCTTGCTACCACATGTGAAATGGCCTGTGGGGTAGATTTTAAACCTTCTGGATGGAATGGTGATACTTTTTTCTTCCAAGATGGCATGGCATTGGCTACATGCCCCACATTTAAATGTTCCCTTTCTTGCTGGGTTAGTTTTCCTTGTAATGTTCTGCTTTTTCTCAAACATTTCCTTGAGATTGGTACCCCTTCTCCTTACAAATGAAGGTTGGTCAGGCAATAGCCCCTTAAACTCTTCAAAGAGGGCAAGTACAGGCCAGAACTTTCTTACAGATTCCTCCATTTCCCTTGAGTGCAAAGAGTAGGTGTAGATAAAACTGTTCTTAAATTCATTGTTGATAATGGGAACAGAGCTGGCTGGTATGCCCGTTCCCTTACCCAGAAGGGGTGGATAGACAGTTCCTCCTTTGGAATTTACCTCCTTGACCAGGCTTTTGAAGAGGTCCAGAGGATAGCCCCTTTCTAAGAACAGACTTTCCAAAAACCTGACCTCTGCCATGTAGTCGTCATGTCCACTGCAAATCCTGCTTGCCCTGATGAGGTGTCCTTTGACAATGCCTTTTTTCTGGAAAAAAGGATGTGCACTCTCAAAGTGCAGAACAGAGTTGGAAAAAGTAGGTTTTCGATACAGCTTAGATTGAAAACTGTTCTCCAAGTAATTTTTGTATATGGTGACATCCAAATAATGCAATTGGTCTGGATCGGTGGAGTGAGTGAACTGCAGAAAATTGGTACTTGCATTGATGTGAGCAAAAAACCTCAAAAGCTCATCCTCAGACCCCTGCCACAAGATGCAGATGTCATCAAGTTAACGTCTGTAGAGTAGTAGATGTTGCTCCCAAGGGGGATCAATACAAACTTGTGCTCCCATACGTGAAGCACCACGTTGGCGTAAAAGGTGGCACAGGATGCCCCCATTGCTACTCCTTTACTTTGCTTGAAGATTTCTCCATTGAAAAAGATGAAGTTGTTACGTGTCTGATTTCCATGAATTCAATGACCAAGTTGCTTAGTCTGTTGTTCAAATCAGTTTCATTGGTGAGAAACTCACCAAACCAGTCCAGACCCTCATCATGTGGAATGCTAGAAAAGAGATCCTTGATGTCAATGGTCACCAGCAACAGGTCAGGAGAAAACTTAGTAGTAGGAAAATCACACAAAGTGCCAGGAGTCCTTGCATACATGCGTAAGCAGGGGGGGTGAATCTCTTAGTCAAACAATCAATAAATTTACTGATGGGCTCCGTGATTCCTCCTGCCCCTGCCACTATTGGCCTGAATGCTGGTGGGTTAGTTCCCTTATGAATTTTAGGGATGCCAAACAAAACCGGTATCCTTGGTTTTTCTACATGTAAATAATTGTAGAGCTTCTCATTGATGGAATTTTGCAGCAATAAATCGTACAAATGGTAGTTGATTGGCGCTAGAGCAATATTGACTTCATTTCGTAAGACTGTTGAATATTGCCCATCATTTTGAAGCATGTTATGAATGTAAGCCTCATAGTCTGCAGCAAACATCAACACTACCCCTCCGCCTTTGTCCGGCTTCATTATCCTTACATTTTCGTCCTTTAACTGTTTAATAAAGTTGAACCCTTCTTTAGAGAAGTTGCCAGCTAATGAAGTCTTTCTGTCCATAGATATTTTCCTAAAATCCTTTTCCACCAAATTCTCAAAAAAAGATATGAGTGGGTGTAGTGGGGGGTTAAATACACTTCTGCGGCTTGGACCTGTCTCCATAAATTGCTGCCCCTTAAAATAGTGTGTTAAATTCAAACCCCTGGTAAAGAGTTTTAACTCAACCAGGGACTGTGAAAGATTCATAGGTCTAGAAGGCACAAATTGCAAGCCACGCGTGAACACATCAAACACCCAGTCATCCAGTTCTAAGTCTGTGTAATTATAAATGGCAAAGTTATCCTTTCTTAAAACAGTACACATGTCATTAAGGCCCCCTATACCATTGCCTTTAATACTGTTAATGTGGTCCACAGCAAATTCTGTGTTTGAAGTGTTTAGTGTTACTTCAAAAAAACTTTCCTCATTCACTACCTGCGGGTCCATGCCCTGGGTGCCTGTTTGTGTCCCCAAACCCCGGGCCTCCCGGGGTTCTGCTGAAAATCCTGGTTGACACCCTTCCTACCCTTTTCAGCTAGCCTTTCACTTCTTCGAGGTGGCTCTTCCACCTCTTCGTGAACATTTTCCTCTTGGGCATCCCTTTCTACTTTTATTGCACGAGTCACTGTGCTAAAAGTTTTTTTGATAATAACTCTAGAGCACAAAAACAACAAACTCATGCATATTACAAAAGGGAATCCCTTATTTTCTGTTGAGCATTCTGCAGTTGCCCCTCTTCTAGTTCTGTGCCCCTATTCTGCAATATTTTTAACATTTGTCTCCTAAATAATTCTTGTTAACTTCTTAACCGTATCTCCATTTATTTCCACTCTATTTTTAAATGTCACTTTAACCTTTTCCCACTCCCTAGCTATATTTTCAGAAGAAATTTCTATATTCTCTAATCACTCCTGAACAATTTCCACTAACCATTCCTTAAATTCCTCTTTTCAACAGATAGGTGGGAAAGCACCAGTGTCTCATTTTTATTTCATGACCCCCTGTTTTTACTCAAGTTACTTTTGACACATGATCTGAAATAGTTATTGGGTACATATCAAGACCTTCAATTAAATTCACATGTTCATGTGATATGTAAATTCTGTCTAGCCTAGCCGAGTTTTTGCATCTTGGGGAATACTATGCAAATTCACCCAAAAATCCTAGTACTGAACTCACATCTTCCATGCCAAATATTTTCATAACATTTCTTCAAAAGTCTACCCTCCTTTGTTACACTTTCCCCTCCGGGCCCCCCCGACACATCTTCATTGCTGCAAATCAAATCAGTCCCCACCTACAAGACATATTCCTTGCTGAAAGCGGATTTCTCCTGCAATTTTCTTAAACTCCACTGCAGCAGTTGTAGGTGGAACATAAATGCATGACAGTGTAATCCTCCTCCCATACCAGTAGCCCCTTAGTACTAAAAATTACAATTAATATAAGTGCTCCTCTTTTCCTTTGTCCCAGGTATTCTGCTGAATAACCATGCTGAACACCCTTCTTTACCAAATTCACATATTTAGCTATTTCCAAGTGTGCCTCCTGTAGCATAGCTATTTGCACTCTACATTTTTAATATAGTGCACTGCTTTCTTTTTTGTATTTATCTGCATGACGACATTTACAGACATTAAAGAAAGAATCATTGTATTAAAAAGTTATATCTGCCTTTTACATGCAACAGCTTTTTTGTTAAATGTCTAGTTCCAGCTTTTTTGTTAAATGTCTAGTTCCAGCTTGTGTTACATGTACACACTGGCAGCTTGAACTTTTATACAGTTTGAGGCTCTCTTGCATCTTAAAATTTTTTGTTTTATTAAAAGCCCTCAAACAAAACACATACACACACACCAACACGTATTAACTTAATATTAACACACAAAACTATGTACATATTCAAATGTTGAATTTTCCTCTCCTAACAGCAACAAATGTCCCAAAGTGACACACACACACACACACACACACACACACACACACACACACACACACACACAGACTTCAGTTAACCTAAACAAAAGGTTATCCATGCTAAGATGCATGATGCAGCTGGTGCTTCTAATAAGTGTTTGGCTTTGTCTCATCTTTACAGTTCTCTCGAAAACACTTGAATGCTTTCAGAGAACACTTACCTCATAACCAGTTACACAACTGCTACTAAACATACAATTTGTTTGTTAGTAAAAAGCCTTGTAATATGCAATATTCTTTTTTCATATACTTGCTTTCTCTTAAAACGTGTTACTAGATCAAGCAAAGGGCCGTAATCCAGTCATTCCCTCATGCAAGAATGAGAAATGTTGTCATGCTCTTTTAACCAAACTCTTCATTTTTTCTTTTTTTAACTGAACAAGGAGAAAGGGATAAGGGAGAAAGGAAAACAGGAGCACCTGTTTTACAACAGTATCCCCATTGCACTTAAATAACTGAGAAAACGTTACAAAAACAGTATTCAGAAAAAATCTGTTTTACTTGCAGTTAACCCCCCAAAGTATTTTTCATAACATTAATGATATGAAGTAGGGCATATGCTTTAGTTTCCAACAAAGTACAATAATTCCAGATGTTCTTGTTCTGCCATATTTCACAAATATAACTGCTTTGTAATCCCACATTTGTCAACTTCCAAGTTATTGGTTTTATTCCTGTTAATCTCCATCGTCCAAATCCTGTCTCTGCTTCAATTCCAGTGTACTTTTGATTCTTCTACTCACTCTCATGCTCTCTTCCTTCTCTCCAGTATTCAACATTGAAGCACTGGAAAAGGTTTCTCTGGTCTGCCTGCGGTCTTTATTACCAGAACAAGAAGCAGAATCTTTGTTTCAAAGCTCACTTTTTGCTGGACCAACAATTGTATTTCTTCCTTAGCATGTACTTCATCAAAGAATGAGTTTGTCCCTCAAGGGAAGATTATTTTGGGGTCTATATTAAATCAGCAAACGCTTAAAAAAGCGAATGCTGATTTATAGACCCCATGTAAGAGAAAGCTTACAATCCCGAACACTCGGAACAGCGATTTCTTTCCCGGGGGGGGGGGGTAAAAATAAATAAAAATAAGAACTTCAAAACATTACATAAAGTGGGGGGCTGTGCCCCCCACGCCCCTCTACTTAAATATACCAACTCCAAGATCGCACTAGAGAGATGAAAATGGCAAAGTAATGGAGGCGGCCAAGCGATTTTTCCCTGGGAAAGAAATCGCTTATAAGCCGGTTCGCTAATTTGCTGTTTCGTGCTTTCAAGTTCGATCAAGATGCATTTGAGGGATTGCATCTTCGATTATATAACAGGAACCCTTACTGTGAAGATAGCAGAGTGCAGCAGTTTGAATCCCGTGCCTGCTCTTCAACATTCCCTGAATAAAATGTACTCTTCTACCTGCTGTACATGGAGTAATCATTCTCCACAAACACTCCGCTGTCTCCCACTTTTAGTACTGTCCTTCTGCCACAGTTTTGTCAGAATCAACTCCTTCTGCTGGTAGGATTGCATTACAATTCAAGATCACTTTCTCATAACCAGGTTTGGAGTATACACACAATGTGCCCTTTCCAATTAACAATACCGGCTGTGGAATACCAGTCCAGTTGCTTATTTTGCTTTCATAAAATTAATACAGTCCATTCCTTCCAGCTTCTCTGGTACAGCTAAAAATTTCAGGTTTTAACCAAGTGCTCTGTTCTCTAATTCTATTATTTTTTGTAACACGTCTTCTTGAGCACTCTCATATTCAGCCAGTCTTTTCTTCATTTCAGCCTCTGAATTTTGCAGTTTTATCACCTTATCTGATTGTCTGTTTAAAGCTTCTTCCATTCTTCCAACCTTTTACTGGAGTTGATATAATCCATCAGTGTTTTATTTTTAACCAAGAGTGTGTGTGCAGTCATCATATACTTTCCTTTAGGTTACTGGAGGTCATGTATGGAACTTGCACTGCTTTTTGCTTAACAGCTGCAGTACTTCTCAGTCAGTGTTTTCCTTACCTTTTGTAGCTGATTTTCTTTCAGGTCCATTTTAATTCTTTTCCTGGCATCTAGGCAGTGCACTTACTAGTCAGTTACTGAAATTTATGCAGAAACACAAAAGTCCAAAGACCTTCTTTGCGGAGTTTCTGTTTTCAAACTAGGAGAGCTAGAATTAGGTTGTTAATGTACAGCCATCTTAGAAGTTTCATGGAGTGGAAAATTATGCAGGAATAGGGCAGAGGGAACTCTTGTACATAAACTAATACTGAGCTTTTTTATTTTTGTGGGATAGATGTCAATAAAACCTGCAAGTTACTTTATTAGAAATAAAAGGATTAAGAGATGATAGCTTGTTTAAAAGTGATGTATCTTCTCCTTGGAAGCACCTGTATAGAAAGTGTAAACAGTTTTTCTGGTTTGTTTTGACCTTCCGACTTGCGTATAAACTTTTGGATGTCCGCAATACTACAGTTTTATTTGGGTGCACATTTGCATAAGGAAATTTGAATGGATTCAGGATTATGTTGTCGGAAATTATGACCTTTTTGATTAATAAAATTAATTTTAGTTATTCATGTGACTACATATAAAACTGATCTCACAGAATGTGAATGGTCTTACAAATGCGCTCCCAAAAGGGTAAAAAAAATTCTAACAAATGTTAAACTTTGTTAGCCCCGTTTTGTCTCACGAGAAGCATATTTAGGTGTGAAGGAGCATCTTAACCTAGAAGGGTTCAAGTACAATTTTTCTTCTCCCCATGATCCCTCTGCTAGAAGAAGAGGGACAGCCCTTTTAATTAGAAGGAATACAGCATTTTAAACAGTAGCCCAACTGGATGATTCTGAAGGTAGATTTGTTATGATTAAAGGCAGGTTAGAGATTATTTCAAGCAGCCTGTCAGACACGTTCTCTCCTAGGGAACTAACTTCAGCTATGTTACAAGAGTTAATGCACAAGAACATTTTTATTGGGTTAGAAAGACTGAATATGGTGCAAACGTTTTGTTGGATTATGCCCGAATTTTCAACAATTCTCACTAGGGAGACAATTCCCCTGACACTTATGGTAAGCTATTTTTTTTTTTTTTTGCAAAGGTCCAGTATCTGAAAATGTATTTTAGAGATGGACTGCAGACTGGACTTGGTTAAAAGGAGGTACTGATCCTCATTTGCCCAACAGTGGGACGACTTCAAACCTTATATGAAAGGTCATATTGCACCGTATCCAAGAGACCTCGTTAGTCGAACAGTAACTACACTTCAACCACTTCAGAGGGCTCTTCTTGAGGAACAAAGGCAAAGTCACAATTTAACAGACTGGAAAGAAGAATGTACTAGATTAATGGCAGACAAAGATTTCAAAATATATTGCAGAAAGGGAGCAGATAAGCAAACCTTATCAGATTCTAGCCCAAAAAGGGAAGAAAAGGACAAATAAAAGTACAGAGCACAATAGGAAACTGATCTTAGAATCTCTTTCCCATGGGAGTCAAGGGTACAGAGTTTTAAATTTCCCAAGTATGCGACTAAATGTAGAAAACTTAGATTTTTTTTGGATGGCATTCTCAATTTTTTTAAATGCCTGCCAGTCTGATTAGATTATTACCAAATACTGTCCTTCTTGGCTGAAGATGTGCAGGCACAAACCTGGGTGATTGGAGATTTAGAAGGAGCTTTCACAGTAAAAACGCAAGACTCCCAGGGAAGAAGGATAACCCACACACCTCAAGTATTCCTACTGGGATTAACTGAATCTCTACAACTTTTGAAACCAGTCAGGAGCTATCAATCTTGTCATTTTGTTGGCAAAAATAAAGACAGAAAGAAAGCATGAAAATAGAAACAAAATCCTCCTACATTTGACTATACTGGTGTTGAAGCAAGTCAGTAGCCTCTAACTACCAATATTTGGTACTATACAGTAAGCTTACCTGAAAGCTAAATGTTTTTATCATGTAAATAGGTAAATGAACATTCAGAGTTCAAATGTGCAATCTTCATATGTTTCATAAATGCAACCACTTGTATAGCTGCTTATACAAAAGATGTACATTTGGTTTTGTATCAGCTGTCACATTATTTTAATTTATTGTATATATTTAATACCTTCAACAGTTAATGTATTTTTTCTACCCTTTTCTCTTACTGAAAGTATAGTTGTGCAAAAACTTAGTACACCAGCACATGTCCTACTGATTATTGTTGCAGTATTCCTAACAGCTCAAACAGATGGGTTTTCACTGCTGATGTCCAGCTCCGGTACCAAAGTTTAACCTTCCCTGAACTGTATGTCTGATGCATGACCTTGGCATGTAAGCATGGAGGTATACAGGCAGACATAAAAGTATAAAAGCTCATAATACATCCATGTCAGGCCAGTGACCTGAAGACCTCCGAGAAAGACTGGTCAGCTAAAAGGGGCTGAGCAAGGAGCCAGAGGAGTCCTAGAGTTCTGCAGAGAAGGGCAGCAAGAGAAAAAGAGATATCTGAAAAGGAGGAAAGAGGTTGGGAAGAAATACTGTTAACAGCGATCAGCAGGACATCTATTGTCATAGAAAGTTCTTATGCAACTGTACTATGTCCTGACCTAGAGCACTGTTGCAGTACACCAAATAGATGGATGATTCCCAGAGCTCAAGGTAACAGCAGGGTGGATGGTTAGAGGAAAGAACTACGCAAGAGTCCAGAGAGAAATGACCTAGCAAAAACAAATCTGGATTTCGAAAAGGCATCGATTCTGTAGTGTTTAGTGAAAGTGTACACACAAAACTAGGTTGCAGCTTCTTCCAGGATTGTCCCTGCATCACCCCCTTTGCAGAATCCCCCCCAAGGATGCCAATGACCTTGTAGAGTGAGCTCAAGGGCAGGAGGGCAAGGAATTCTCATGGTGTGAACATCAAAAGAAGATGGACTTCCATATCCAATTTGCAATGTTTTACTAAGAAACTGTTTTGCTCAGTCTGGAGTCCATAAATGAGACAATTTGTCTGAATTACTAATGGACTTCGCTGTCTGTGTACATCTATGGAGTGCAGGAGTCTCTCCACTCTGTTCTGTGTACATCTATGGAGTGCAGGAGTCTCTCCACTTTGTTCTGTGGGTTAGGAAAGAAAGTGGGCAGGTTCACAGCCATCCAAAGGCTTAGGTTTAGGGATGACAGGTTTGGACGAAGCAGAGATCCCTTCTGCTGTGTGAAGAGATCTACCTTGTGTCATAGTTTACGGCAATTGCCCCTGGCTATGTGAATGAGTAAGGGGAACCAATGCTGCCTTGCCAAAGGGAAATTACCAGTAATTGTCTTTTTTTTATGGCCCTTTAGTACTAATTTTGGAATTAATGGAAGTGGAATGAAGGTGTAAAGAAACATCCCCGTCCATTGAAAGGAGAAAGCATCTGTTCTCCAAAGCTGAGGGGCAAGGAGTCATGGTGCAAAAGAAGTTGCTTGTTGCACTGATGCAAATAATCCTATCCGACGTATTCTCCACTTGTGCAGAATGTCCAGGAAGACTGGTCTTTGGGATCCATTCAAGAAGACCCACCTGATGTACCTGCTTAGTGACTCTACTAGAATGCTGTCCTGTGATGGGAAGTTTACAGAATATAGGGACATCTTCCTCTGGGTAGGTCGATCCCAAGCAATCTGAGCTAATCTACATAATTGGTGTGATCTGGTCCTTCCTTGCTTATGTACCACAGGATAGTGATGTTGTCTGTGAATACTTGAAGATGGCCTGGTTTCTAGAAGTGAGAAAATATGAAGTGCTTGGATGAATGTCCTGAACTCTTTCAGGCTGATGTGCTCCTTCCAGAGTTTGTGCTGCCACTTGCCCTGGACTCTGAATACCGCTCCAGGCCCACCAGGCCTCTGAGGCATCTGTGTAAATTTCTTGCGATAGAGTTTGTGTTTTGAAGTGAGCTCTGGACTGACATTCAACTGGGCCACTCACCATGAGATATCATTTTTCAGACAAGGTACAAAGGGAATTTTTGCGTCCAGAGGGAGAGTGTATTGGAACCATAGTGTTTTCAGGTACCAATGAAATGTTATGATATACCCTGACTAGAGGGAGCATTAGGTTGGTTACTGCCATGAAACCCAGGGCTCTTAGATGCTCTCTGGCTGAGCATGTGTCAAGGGTGGACCTGCAGTGGAAGTGATCTGTAAGACATTGTACGTTCAACTAAAGCAGAAAGCCTTGCATCTTCTTGGTGCAAAATTTGCAGCCCAGGAGCACTTTGTCCTATGTGGACTGAAGGGAGAACTTTTTTTAGCTGATGGTGAACCCCCAACTGCAAGAGGAGACTCAGGGTGAACTTGAGGTGTTGCAGTAAGGTCTGTGGTGAGGTAGCCAGGATCAGCACAGTGTCTAAGCAAAGGAAAAATCTGAAATTCATGAGTTCTGTAGAAGGCTAATCACTGGAGCTAGGCACTTTGTGAATACTCTTGGGGCTGTGGAAAGCTGAAAAGGCTAAGCAGTAAACTGAAAGCGAGCTGAGCCAATAAAGAACCTGAGGAATTTCCTGCAAGGAGCCAAATGGGAATGCGTAGCTAGGCACCTTATAGATCAGACAGACAAGGTATGCCTGTGGCAAGGATAAAAGGAAACCGGGTCTGCAGGGACAGCATTTTGAAAGCTGGCACTTTTAGGAAAAAGTGTTTAGCAAAGAGACAACCAGTATGAGCCTTGATTGTCCTCTTCTTGGAACTAGAAACAGTCTTGAGTAAAAACTCCTTCCTACAAATTTGGCAGCCACTGGTTGTATTGTGCTTTGGGCCTGTATTTCCTGGAGGATATGCAGAAGCTGCAGTTGGGCTTTGGGGAGGGAGGGAAGGAGCTCCTTCCAAGGCATGATATATCCCAATACAAAGTACCCACTGGCCCATGGTAATAATTTCCTCATTTTGAAATTAAATCAGTTGATCTTTTGGAGATGGCACGTTAAGACTGGGGGGGGGGGTACTTGGGAAATGGTCATTCTGAGAAGGGAGGCCACCTAGAGCTGGGATACTTCTGACATTTCTATGAAAATCTCTTCCTGTGTGCCTTTTTGGAAAAGTCTGGTTTCCTTTCTAACAAAAGTGGGCTTAGCTGGATAGTTCCCTTGATATCTAGGTACAGAGGTAAGCAGAATCGGTCTGCAAGTTTTCATAGTTTTGCCTCACTCCTATAAGGCTTTAAATATGTTGACTGTCTGTGGGCTGAACAAAAATTCTTGTCCAAGGGTGAATTTGTGAGCTTGGCTCTGTAATCCTCTGCCAGAGGGCAAATGCACAATCATGCATACCTATGGATAAGTGCCAGTAGCAGCTGCTCTGCAAGCAGCCTCCACAGCATCACAACTACCGTGTCAGGCCACTCAATCACGGATGGAATTTGTTGTTTGGACTCTGAACCTTCTCAGTCCATCACTACCTTGGTCAAACTGCTTAGGATGGTCAGCAGATATTTGGCCATCTGGATCTGTTAGTAGCCTTAAAGGCCAGAGGAGAGGAAGGGCAGACCTTCTTTCCCCAACTATCCATGACCCTATTTGTCCTTATCTGAAGGGAGAGCACTGGTGCTGGAAAACAGTTTAGAAGGCTTGTGAGAGGAGAGGGACACAGAATATGGGTCTGCCACAGGGTCCTTACACAGGAACTTAAGATCATCTGGAACTTTGTAGAACATGTCACACTTATTGGGAGCAGGAGGCTGCAAAATCAGGAGCCATAGAGCTAGATTGGAAAGCATCCAAAAAGGCCTCCAGGACTCTAGAACATGTGACCACCAAGAGGCTGTAGTATCATTTCTGGACATCTGAAATTTGTCTGGACTCCTACTCAAAATGGTTCATCATGTTTAAAATAGCCTCACCTCCAAAAGAAGCCGCTTCTGCAGTGAAGTCAGAATAGATGGGAGGCTATTATTGAAAGGAACTTGATAGGGGAGTGAATAGGAGAGGATTAAGCCAGAGAATGGTCAGTCAGGAAAGACTCAGAAGAGTCAGGAGGCATCTTCCTTTTCAGAAGAAGATGAATCAGTAGTAATTTTCTGAGGGGGTAGAACAGGGTGGGGGAGCACACAAAGGTGGTGGTTAAGGCCATAATGGCCTTAAGCAGACCTTGCGAGAAGTCCATCCACTCCTCCTCTCTAAACAGAGTAGGAAGAGGACACAGTCTTTTGTCACTTTCTTTAGTGTGATGTCCACTTGAACCAAATGCGTAAGCTCAGACCCCTGATTCATCTCCATTAAACTTCCTGGGAAACTCTTCCCTGACTAAAATCTGTGGGATGTCTTCTAGTCCCTCCAATATGATGAGCGTTGGTTCCTCCTTCTCAATATGATGAGCGTTGGTTCCTCCTCCTCAGTAAAAACAGTCTTTTCAGGCATATGACCCTCAGATGCCATACCGGCCTATGGTGGGGATGGAGAAGAGGGTATCAGAGGTACAGATGGAGGCACCA